>NW_027618586.1:0-67820 GCF_964187855.1 Myxine glutinosa | reverse complement strand
GGGAATTTGCAGTTTGCCGTGTGGGAGCTGTTGAACGTCCATACCCGAAGGTGTGATTTCCCAGTAGCCTTTTTAGGGTACCTTTGCCCATATTTGGCAGTGTGACTGTCAGCTGAACGGGAATTTTGGTCTCGATACGACATCGTTCTGACCTTCACTGGAGCGTGGATCGACTTTGGCTTGAAGCCGGGACAGAGACATTGGGAATGTTATTTTCGCTCACTTGGAGAACAGTCAGTTATATTGTACGAAACTGATGGTACCATCATAGGAATGATATATTGGTTGTACAATTGATTAATATTGTTATTGTGTTGTTATTCTTGTGTGACCTTAATACAATACTTGTTTGTTGGTAACAATTGGTGTGGTTTCACCATTGATCTTTGACACACAGAATAACACATCTTTCTGCCGTGACTCCTCTCGGGGCTCGGAGGTACACCGTGACCGGGGTTTGGGGAGGAGCATGTAACAAAAGCTTTGTACGTGGTGAAGAGCTCAGAAGTGCCCAGAAAAAACTTTGCACAACGGAGGATACTGAGACGGCGACTGGTTTTGGAGGCCAGCTTGGAAATGTGGTTTTCCCAGGAAAGATCATTGGAGATAGTGAGACCCAAAAGCTTGAGTGACAGAACTTCTTCAAGAGGATTGTTCAGAAAGTGGATGGGAGGGTTTTCCAGTCGGTCTTTTCGGAGAGACATTGTAAGAGTGAGATTTGTCAGGATTGAAAGACATGTTCCACTTGTTTGACCAGTCTGTGATTTTGTCCAGGTCTGCAGAGTGTGAGGAGGCTGCAGACTGCCGATCTGAGGGATGAGGAATGGAGCGGCAGAGAGTAGAGTCATCAGCAAAGAGATAGAGAGGATTTGCCAGAGAGTGGGAGAGATCATTGATGAAGACCAGAAGAAGCACAGGGCCCAGAACACGGAAAGATCCACACACAGAAAAACTGAAAGACTGAAAGATCAGCGATTCGTAGGTATGAAGTTCGATAGTATAGAAACTGTTACAACCTGTTCCAAGGCAAGGTATTTTGCACTAGGCCGAAACAAAAAGCCCCTGCGAGATGAAGATGGGCTGACCAGGATTAAAGCCGGTATTTTGTGGAGTTATACAAGTAAAAAATAAAACTTTGTAATGCGGTGAAAACTAGACTAATACAGGCATTTACACTTCCTGAGATCTCGTGAGAGAATGGACAAAATAATGACAATGAACAGGAATTGATAAAGGAACATAAAAACGTCGAGAAAAGGTTATGTTTATACTGTACAGTAGAGAGAATATAGGTGAACATGTTACATACTGATTCCTTGTCAGAAGATTTCTTGTCAGAAGATTTCTTGTCAGTGGAGTTCTTGTCAGAAAATATGAAGGCGCCGCCAAAGAATGTGAATCTCCCTTCTTCCGAAGTAAAAGCACCATCAAGCTCCTTTATAGTCTTCCAGCATGAGTAAATGCCCTGCATGGTAAAAACAAATCGTTACGCATCTTGTGCTATAAATGTGTATATAATGTTCACATTCAAATGTGAAGCAAGAGAAAACTAGAATGACACTTTTCGACGTCACGACATCGACCGATATGCCTCCACCCACATTATTACATCATATATACGTACTTGTACCAAGTTTGACTTAAACCCATTGAGCTGTTCTCAAGTATCACTTTTTTAAAAACTGACGACTTCACCTTTGGCCTATTGATGCCATAATCCCATCAGTTGTCTTTGCATCATTATGCTTTTACCAAGTTTGTTCAAAATCCCATGACTTGTTCACAAGTTGACACGGCAACATAATTTTTACTTAACATGACCTCTGACCTTTGACCTCTTGACCCCAAAATTTAATCAGTTCATGTTTACATCATAACACATGCACCAAGTTTGACTTGGATCCCTTCACCATTCTTAAGTTATCGCGCTAACAAAATAATTATAACGTAACATGATCTCTGATCTTTGACCTATTAACCCCAAAATCTAATCAGTTCATCTTTGCATCAAAATATATAATTATACCAAATTTGGTCAAAATCCCATGACTGGTTCATAAATTAGCTCATTAACAGAATTTTTACCTGACTGGACATCTGACATTTGACCTTTGACCTCTTGATCCCAAAATATAATCAGTTAACCTTTACATCATTATATATACCGATACCAAGTTTGAATTAGAGAACTTCAGCCGTTCTCAAGTTATAGACCTATTACAGACTTTGACCTTTGACCTATTGACCCCAAAATCAATAAAGCTCATCTTTGAATCATAATACATACTTGCACCAACTTTGGTCAGAATCCCATCACTGGTTCACACGTTATCACGGTAACAGGATTTTTACCTCACGTGACCTCTGATCATTGGCTTTTGAAGTCGTGACCCCAAAATCTAATCAGTTCATGTTTACCTCATTATACATACCTGCACCAAGTTTGACCAAGATCCCTTCAGTTTTCTCAAGTTATCGCGGTAACAAAAACCTATCACGGACAGACGGACAGACAGCAGGACGGACAACCTGAAAACATAATGCCTCCGGCGACTTCGTCATACATGTATACATATATATTGTTGTGGATATGAGGACTGTATATATATATTTTTTATTGTGTGCTGTATGATTATTATTATTGTTGTTGTGCTGTGCCTCCTGCCTCCGGAGCTGTGTAAGATCAAAAGGGCGTCCCATAGTCCACAAGCATACACGTCAGCCAATCATAGGATATTCATGTTCGATAGTTATATCTTATTCTGTGTTTTAGGATAAGGCTGTGTCTCCCATTAATTGAAATACTCCATTGCACCAGTGAAAGAGAATAGATCCCCTTCCATTCCCATCCCCAAAAATCCCCATTTCCTTCACATCCCCCTTTCGTGATTGCTGAGCCCTCGATTCCCAATCACCTCCCCTCCAATAACCGCCATTGACCACGAGGCTCGAGTCAGGGAAGAAAGGCGTGTCTCCACCTCGTCAGAGGAGGGGAGGGGCGCGCCCGCCCGTCGTCGTCCGGGGCGGAACCCGAGGGTCGTGCGACCAGCCAGGGCCGAGGTGAGCGCCCCGATGGGCGTGTCCAAAGCGCCGGGGGCGTGATCGCTGGGGGCGCTATAAAAGGGCGCAACCGGAAGTGGAAAAGGGAGAAGAAGAAAGGGAGATGCACTCTGGGTTGGTCGGAGAAAGAGAGAGAGAGGAGGAGTTGGTTGCACCGAGAGAGAAAGAGAGGGAGAAGAGTTGGTCTGAGTCGGGTGCCAAAAAGGAGGGTCAGTGGTCACAGTTGGTTGCGGTGGTGAGAAGTCGGTGGTGAGAAGCGAGTAAGACAAGGCCTGGCAAGGCAACTGCAGGCCGCCGCAGCAGCGACACCCGGCAACCGCAAAAGGGGGCAGGAACGGCGGCTGCTGAACGCGCCGGTTGTGCGGCGGGACCCCCCCCTTGGACCTCTCCCTCTCCCTCCAGCCATCCACATCCTGCGATTCCTGCAATTCCCCGTCTAGGGTGCGATACAACCAACGTTCGGGTGGAATCGGGTGAGTTTTGTTAGGTCGCGGTTTTAAACCACCGCTCGGTCTATAACATCCTAACCGCGATCTATAACAATATATATATATATATATATATATATATATATATATATATATATATATATATATATATATATATATATATATATATATATATATATATATATATATATATATATATATATATATATATAGATATATATATATATGTATAGATATATATATGTATAGATATATATATGTATATATATATATATATATATATATATATATATATATATATATATATATATATATATATATATATATATATATATATATATATATACTGAAACGCAAAAGAAACTTATCACCTTTGAAACCTTTAAATATCAACAATAACACTGCGTGTAGTAAATGTGTGAACTTATTTGTGGACAATAGTGTCCTCACTGTCAGACAAAACGGTCATGTTGGTCACTTGAACCTTCAATGGTCACTTCATAGCACAGCTGTTGAACAGCCGTTTTGACTGTCAGTGATTAGCCAAGGGGTACGGGATGATTTTAATGAGCTGCACGTGATGTCTTGATATTGGCTTTAAAAAGGCCAGTGCAAAATGGGCATTTCAATCAACATGCCACGATTGTCAAGGGATCAACGGCAGCGTGCCCTGGGCATGCTGCAAGGCGGATTGAGCTACCGTGAGGTGGCACGTTGCCTTGGCTGTTCACACCAGACGCTATCGGCCCTGGTGGACAGAGACACCCTTCACAACTCTGCAGATGACAGACCTCGATCAGGGAGGCCAAGAGTCACCACTGCAAGGCAGGACAGGCAGATGGTCCGAAGTCACCTGCGGGATCGATTCCGTCCAGCATCCCGCACTGCGGCAGAAACTCCGGGGTGTGCAAACCCACGGATCTCCAATGATACTGCACGAAGACGACTGCATGACTATGGTCTGACTGCCAGAAGACCATACAGAGGCTCCGTGATGACGGCTGCCCATCGCCGCAACCGACAGAGATGGTGCCAGCAGCATCAGCGGTGGACCATGGCACAGTGGAACGAGGTCGCTTTCAGCGATGAGTCAAGGTTCTGTGTGGACAGTCCTGATGGGCGTGAGCGTGTCTGGAGAAGAACTGGCGAGCGATATGCCGATTGTTGCGTGCGTCAAGCCAATAGGTGGGGTGGCCCAAGTGTGATGGTGTGGGCCGCCATATCAGGCCGGTACAGGACGCCACTGGTGGTTGTGGATGGGAATCTTAACGCCCAGCGGTATGTGGATAACATCTTGCGACCTCATCTGCTGCCATTCTTGCTAGACCACCCAGAACTGAGAACCTTTCAGCATGACAACGCTCGTCCCCATGCTGCTCGCACCATCTCTGTCGGTTGCGGCGATGGGCAGCCGTCATCACGGGGCCTCTGTATGGTCTTCTGGCAGTCAGACCATAGTCATGCAGTCGTCTTCATGCAGTATCATTGGAGATCCGTGGGTTTGCACGCCCCGGAGTTTCTGCCGCAGTGCGGGATGCTGGACGGAATCGATCCCGCAGGTGACTTCGGACCATCTGCCTGTCCTGCCTTGCAGTGGTGACTCTTGGCCTCCCTGATCGAGGTCTGTCATCTGCAGAGTTGTGGAGGGTGTCTCTGTCCACCAGGGCCGATATCGTCTGGTGTGAACAGCCAAGGCGACGTGCCACCTCACGGTAGCTCAGTCCGCCTTGCAGCATGCCCAGGGCACGCTGCCGTTGATCCCTTGACAATCGTGGCACGTTGATTGAAATGCCCATTTTGCACTGGCCTTTTTAAAGCCAATATCAAGACTTTTTTTTTTTTTTTTTTTTTTTGTATACAGAGTTGAGGCTCGTGAAAGAGCTAACATTTATCAAACAAACAAATCAGACAAACAAGCAAACAAACTATATAAAAAGGGGAGCGGTCGACAAGATGGGGAGAGAAGGGGAGGAAGCACACAAACACAACATTTGAGAGCAGGGACATCGGGAGATGTGTGGGAGGGAGAGGGCCTGGGGGGGAGGCAGGATAGGTACAAAACGTAAGGCCACCAAGGACTTCCAGGAAAGAAGTCAAAAGTCACCTAAAAAAGTGGATTTGGGGTGAAATTAGCGGGGGTAGAAAAGATCAAGGTTTTGGATTGGGGAAGATAAGAGATGGTGGTGAACAGCCGTTTTAAAGACCTGGAGGGAGGAGTGGGATTGAAGAGAGTGAGGGAGTGTGTTCCAGAGGCGGGAGAAAAGAGGAATGAAGGAGTGAAGGTGAGCAGAGAGTCTTGATTTTGGCAGTTTAACCATAAGAGGGTTGCAGGCTGATCTTGTGCGACCTGTAGGAATATTTGGGGGACAGAGCCCAGAGAGAGCTGGGGGAGCAAGGCCGGAGAGGAGTCGGTAGAAGACGGAAAGACCACCAACCTGCCTGCGGTGAGTAAGTGAAAGGCCCTCGGAGATAGCGTCATCGCGGGAGATTCCAATGATTCTGAACGCTTTGGTTTCAACAGCATGAAGACGAGCTAGGTGTGAGGCAGGAGCACCAGCCCAGAGGGGAGAGCAGTACTCCATTGAGCTGCGGATGAAAGCCTTGTATGTGTTGAGGAGCTCAGGTGTGCCAAGGAAGGACTTCGCACGACGGAGGATGCCCAGTCGGCGACTGGCTTTGGAGGCCGGCTTGGAAATGTGGTTTTCCCAGGAAAGATCATGGCAGATAGTGAGACCCAAAAGCTTGAGTGACAGAACTTCTTGGAGAGGATGTTCATCATCACGTGTAGATGCTGCACATCACGTGCAGCTTATTAAAATCATCCCGTACCCCTTGGCTAATCACTGACAGTCAAAACGGCTGTTCAACAGCTGTGCTATGAAGTGACCATTGAAGGTTCAAGTGACCATCCGTGACCGTTTTGTCTGACAGTGAGGACACTATTGTCCACAAATAAGTTCACACATTTACTACACGCAGTGTTATTGTTGATATTTAAAGGTTTCAAAGGTGGTAAGTTTCTTTTGCGTTTCAGTATATACAGACTTGGCATTTAATATGGAATATTTTTTTTTTCTTGACTTGGGTTTACTTTCAGAACTCAGTATATCAATCTGGTGAGTTTATTTTACGCTTCGGTGATGTCTTTGTTGAAAGAACCATGTCACTGATTGTCTTTCGCAGCAAGAAGTCAATAACAGGATTATATCACAGGTGGCGTGACAAAATGTAAGGACAGGTACATTTGACGATTGGCTTCACAATCGGGTATATAAGGGTTGTTGCGTTCTGTATTAGTGGAAAACAACTGCTGCATGTCTACAAAAGTTATTGCCGCTTCCTCTGGAGATGGTCCGTCAACTTGACAATGCTGTTTGTCATGGAGTGGTGGCTTTACGAAATTCTGGCATGAAACAGCGTGCTATTGCTCGGCAGTATGGCATCACTCAAGGTCAGGTGTCAAAGATCCTGAAAAGAAATGCTCAGAGGGGTGTCCCTACTCCAATACCGAGTCCAGGACATCCACGCAGAACTACAAGGAGAGATGATCGCCAGCTGCACCGGTTAGTCTGCAATGGCCGTACGAAGTCAGCTATTCGGCTTAGGGCTGAGTGGCAGCAACTGACAAATGTGCCTGTATCCAGAAGGCTAGTCAACCAACGACTGGTTCAAGCAGGCTATCGTGCCAGGCGTCCCCTGAGAAAGCCACGCCTGACCAGACAACACAGCCAGCGCCGATTGCAGTGGGCAAGAGAGCACCGTCAATGGCAGCCAGGACACTGGAATCACGTGACCTTCAGTGATGAGTCCAGATTTCTGGTCTATCGTCAAGATGGCCGTGTCCGAGTGCGCAGACAAGTGCATGAAGCCCACAACGAAGATTGTATAGTGCCAAGAGTCCAAGCTGGAGGTGGTGGGGTGACCGTTTGGGCTGCTTTTCATGCATGGGGCAAAACTGACCTGGTTGTTCTGAATGGAAACCTGAACCAGTTCAAGTACAGGGTCATTCTGGAAGAAACATTGCTTCCATTTGCTTGTGCAGCCTTTCGAGGAAACTTTGTCTTCCAAGATGACAATGCACAGTCTCATCGTGCTCACATGATCCAACACTTTCTTGCTGACCGTGGTGTAGAGCATATGGAGTGGCCTGCCATGTCCCCGGATATGAATCCGATAGAGAACTTGTGGGCAGAATTAACGCGTCAAATCGACAACTTGGACCAGCAGCCTACCTCTGTGCGTGAATTGCAGCAGACTATTGTCACTGCATGGCAAGCGATTCCTGTCCAAACCTTGGCAAATCTCGTGAACAGCATGCCTCGACGTGTACGTGCTCTCCTGAATGCTCGTGGGGGTTACACGAAGTACTGAACTGTAATTTTACTGTCCGTAATCCCAGTCATAATTTAGCTTTTGTTTTTGTTGAAAAATTTTTTTGGCTAATGTGCAAAATAAAGAGATACTTCTGCAAAACGTACAGAAGTTTAACATAGTACTGTCCATGAATTGAGTTCGATATCAGTTTGCATCACTTTCAAGGATCAATTTATTTGCTTCGAAATGTCAAATGTGGTTTTTGTTTCTTTTAAAGGTCACATTAACAAAATCTAGAATAATTTCAACATAATTCCAATGAACTTTTGGTTCTAAGTCATCTTGAAAAGTAAGTTCACCCCCACAAAAAAACATATTCCATATTAAATGCCAAGTCTGTATATATACATATTGTTCCGGCCCGCGGATAAGGATGTTGGTTTGCCGAGCGGATGGCACCGCGGCCTAACAGTTACCCCGATTAACCCGATCCCCGAACGTTGGACGGATCGCGCCACAGATATTCAATAGGGAAAAGACTAAGGCGACACGGATGTGAAGAAGAAGAAGACAAAAAGGTTGGAAATATGAATATAATTTATTTCTATTTACACCCAAAAATAACCAAGGAGAAGGAAAGATAAGAAAATAATTTACAGAAGATTTTAGAGACACAGTGCAACACTAGCTTATACGAGCTTAATTAAATACCCAGGGACAAAACAAACAGAACAAACTCACGTACACAAGGAGGATGGAAAGGCAGGAGGTGGATGGCTGGAGGGATAGGAAGGTCCAAGGGGTCCTGCAGCACGATCGGCGCGTTTAGCAGCCACCGTTCCTTCGCGGCCCTGCTCAAAACCGCCGTCCAGGCCCCAAGCTGCTGTTGAGTGTTGTTGCTGCTGTGGCCGCCGCTGCTGCTGCTGTGTCTGCTGCTGCTGGCGAGCAAGGCGACGAATAGCAGGCTTTGCGCTTCCCTAGATGAGGATCTCCTTCATGTTCTCTATGTTCTTTTGCTCACATGCCAGCCTCGGACTCTGCTCGGGAAAGCACCAGCTCAGGAACAAACATCGGCCCACTTGATCAGCCGTTGCTGTGTACAAAGCTTCCTTGGGTGATCTCAATGTACTCTTGTCAAAGCTCATCTGCTCGGGGAGCGTCCCGCGGCGGGTTATATAGGCCCCGCCCCTCAACCTTCGCGAACCTCCTTGATGTTTCTCTCCACACCCTCTCCAAGTCCAACCCCTTGTTCGTGGTTAGTTGAGTGGGGCTGACTCACTCCTCCCCTCTATGACGAGGTGGGGACCCGCCTTTCTTCCCCGACCCGAGCACATGTTTAATGGTGGTTTTGGAGGGGATGTAATTGGCAATCGAGGCTTGGCAATGATGAAAGGGGAAAGTGAAAGGAAGGGGATCTACTCTTATTTAATGCAGTGCAATGGAGTGTCATCTTAATGGGAGACAAGGCCTTACCCTAATACACATAATAAAGATATATCTATCAACCAGGGGGAAATCTATGATTGGCTGACGTGTATGCTTTATGGAATTAACTACGGGAACGCCCTTTGACCTTTCTACAACACTGGAGGCAGGAGGGTCCAGACTAAAGCAATATTCACAACAATTGGTATACAATACAACACAATAAAAAAAACTCAATCCTCATATCCGCAACACTGCACCCTCCTCCTCTTAGGCACATCCCGGGCCTATAACTTTAATTTAGTGTGACATGTAGGTGTAGTTCCCTCTACTTTTAACCTGACCCTGAGTGCGACAGTTTTAAAACATAAATAAATATGTCCCGCTGCTCCATTGCACCCTACCTAACAGACTCACGCCCACAGCTAACCGAATTGCGGAATGGTCTTCAAACTATACACTGACGGTGGGGAGCATTATTTACAATGACGTTACTTTATTTACAAAACTAACCCAGGACCTGTGATTGTTCTTTCTGGGGGGGAGACAGTCTGCTCTGCATCGACGCACCATGAAAGCACCCAAAACGCACCAACACACCCTCAAGCACCAATCGGTGCACAGTCATCATAGTTCATGAATAAAAAATAAAAACAACAACCCCTAACCCTGCAGGTGGTCTCTTGCTCTTCGGCTCCCTCTGCTGGCTATTTGCTTTCTTCCAGATGTTGTCATTTTCTTTGCTGGCGGCCTATTTGTAATAAAACTTGCACCCAACGTGTCCATTTGTATTTATTTATGGCCCACAGGGGCCGACTATATGGTTCACCTGTGGGGCATCGGTGCCCTGTGGCCAAGGTCCGCCACCAAGATTTCGGGCCTTCATGGCCGGTTCCATCAGAGGGGCCATGCCCCAACCCATGGGGTCCATCAGTGGTGCTCGGCCACAGACATGTGGTCCATAATGTGGTGCATCGATGCAGACAGCTGGTTCTGGGAGTTCCGGGCGCACAATGGCGGACTCACGCACGCTCCCCTCAGCGCCCAGTGGCGCACAGGCCCTCATGTGGGAGACAAAAGGGGGAAGACAGATGAGCGAGGGGTAAGGTCACAAGGGTACACATCAATCAAGGCAATGCAAGGCGAAGTGCGTACGGAGAGAGAAGTGAGAAAACTCGTCCCTACCGTACGTCACCCCCCCCCCCCCTGTCACCTACTCTACCCTTGCCCTTACCCCATATGTACAAAATCTACACATTTACAAATTCGTCACTAATGTCATGTCTTCCCCATATTTCCCCTATACCAAATTCGTCTCCACAATCCCTCTATCCAAAATTTGCTATCACCCAATTCATCATCAATCCTCATAAGGAGGAAGAGATGGAACAACAAAGCACAATGTCACACCCACGTCATGATGCGTCTCTCATTCCAAACATTTGCATCAAAAATAATAAAACAACCTGGAATGGTGTGGAGGTACGTCATCCCAGGTGAGTGGATGCAGATGGTGCGAGGAGACTTCAATCCTAACTATCCTCTAAATGACTTTAACACACTTTACACTACCCGGGGTCTTTCCCTGCCAATCCATTGGCCAACTTACACTATGGGTTCTAAAAACCAATTCCCATTGACCAAACTGTGGTGCTTCTCAATTTGGGGTCTCACTCCCCCGATTCATCTCCCGGTGCCCTTGCACAATTTCTGGGCTGAGACGTGTTGCTCTCCCAGCAGGTCTACTCACCTGCACACCTCCACCACTGTAGTTGCCACCCGAGCTTACCTGCTCCTTACCTATCCTATCTAACTGGGGAAGGCCCCTCCTGGCTCTGTCACCCCTCGGTGCCCTCTGGCACTGGGCTACCCGGGTCCTCCTCCTAGGATCCTCAGGCCCCACTCACAACTACACAATTACCCTAACTGGGGAAGTCCCCTCCTGGCTCTCTCACCCCTCGGTGCCCTCTCTGGCACAGGGCTACCCGGGTCCGTCCTCCGGATCCTCGGGCCCCATCCACAACAACTCTACTGGCTCCCAGAGCCCACCTGCGGCCTCACCTGGCTGACAGACTAACAGTGGCGGAGTGCCCATAACTACAAATGGTCACGCAACTACCACAACCCCCAAGGAACTGCAGCCGCATGCAGCTGGAACTCCGAGGGAGTTGGTGACGTAATGTCATGGTCAAGGACCATAGCCTTCAACTGGCATCGTTCCAAGCATAACTCCCAAGGGATTCGGACTGGCATGCAGTTGGAACCCCAAGGGAATTGATTACTCCGGACACCAGGTGGGGAAACTATGGTGCGCCATGATCATAACTACGAATTCAGCCACACGCCCAGCCATTTTCACAACACTAATGCACCCATCCAAATACCATTCTCTCACCCGCACCACAGATGCCAATATCCAACCACAATTTACCTATACCCTCTACCTAACACTTACACTACCCTCCCCGGGTATTCGTGATGGGGGTCCATCCTTCCCCCATTCACACCTTCGCACCATCCACTCCACTCCATAGTTTCCACCATACTCGCTCCACGACCATCCATTCCCATACTCCATATACTCCACACTCCATGTATTCCACACTCCATGTATTCCACACAACCATTCTCCATACACCTGTTGTTGCACACCTGTGCAATCACACCTGGTGCCACCTGCACCCTCCTTCCTTCCTGGACCATTTGGTCAACACAACTCACATCACCATCACTATCACTCATACACTGCTCCATCCACCTGTTCACCATACATACGGCATCATCTAATCTACCTGGTGCCCTGCTAACTTAGTGCTCCCCGTCTTCCCTTTAAACTAAGCACATACCACGTCATTATCATCCACTCTAATCTACCTGCGTCCCCACTACAGGTATCAGTCACTACCTAAGGTCGTTTCTCTAGATCCCTACACATTATCCAAACCCTCCCTGGCTAGTTTTCACTGCCAAACCCCATAAATCTTGTGCTCCTTTGCCCCCCGCTGTGAGGGATGACAGAGTTGCCATCCCACCACATCGGGCATCTCCCACTACCAATTTTGCTCGTCCAAATGCAACAAATCAAAAATTTGCCAATTATATTCACTTTTCTAAATTTCGGATCAAAAACACTATCACTATCACAATCATCATCACAGTCCACTTTATCTGAGCCTCGGTGCGTCGTCACATCATTAAAACTCGGCTTCGCAAAGCCGAGCAATGAATTCGGGTGGTTTGGTCGCCTGCAGGTTGAATCCGTCCGGCTTTCGGTTCAAGGGAGGTGGTTTGGTCGGGCCGAGATTCCACGCACCATCTCGGCGCGTTACCTTGCGGTCCCGGGCCCGATGGCTCAATCTCCCCCGGTCGGAACCCCAGTGTTGCGGATATGAGGATTGAGTTTTTTTTATTGTGTTATATTGTATACCAATTGTTGTGAATATTGCTTTAGTCTGGACCCTCCTGCCTCCAGTGTTGTAGAAAGGTCAAAGGGCGTTCCCGTAGTTAATTCCATAAAGCATACACGTCAGCCAATCATAGATTTTCCCCTGGTTGATAGTTATATCTTTATTATGTGTATTAGGGTAAGGCCTTGTCTCCCATTAAGATGACACTCCATTGCACTGCATTAAATAAGAGTAGATCCCCTTCCTTTCACTTTCCCCTTTCATCATTGCCAAGCCTCGATTGCCAATTACATCCCCTCCAAAACCACCATTAAACATGTGCTCGGGTCGGGGAAGAAAGGCGGGTCCCCACCTCATCATAGAGGGGAGGAGTGAGTCAGCCCCACTCAACCAACCACGAACAAGGGGTTGGACTTGGAGAGGGTGTGGAGAGAAACATCAAGGAGGTTCGCGAAGGTTGAGGGGCGGGGCCTATATAACCCGCCGCGGGACGCTCCCCGAGCAGATGAGCTTTGACAAGAGTACATTGAGATCACCCAAGGAAGCTTTGTACACAGCAACGGCTGATCAAGTGGGCCGATGTTTGTTCCTGAGCTGGTGCTTTCCCGAGCAGAGTCCGAGGCTAGCATGTGAGCAAAAGAACATAGAGAACATTAAGGAGATCCTCATCTAGGGAAGCACAAAGCCTGCTATTCGTCACCTTGCTCGCCAGCAGCAGCAGACACAGCGGCAGCAGCGGCGGCCACAGCAGCAACAACACTCAACAGCAGCTTGGGGCCTGGACGGCGGTTTTGAGCAGGGCCGCGAAGGAACGGCGGCTGCTAAACGCGCCGATCGTGCTGCAGGACCCCTTGGACCTTCCTATCCCTCCAACCATCCACCTCCTGCCTTTCCATCCTCCTTGTGTACGTGAGTTTGTTCTGTTTGTTTTGTCCCTGGGTATTTAATTAAGCTCGTATAAGCTAGTGTTGCACTGTGTCTCTAAAATCTTCTGTAAATTATTTTCTTATCTTTCCTTCTCCTTGGTTATTTTTGGGTGTAAATAGAAATAAATTATATTCGTATTTCCAACCTTTTTGTCTTCTTCTTCTTCACATCCGTGTCGCCTTAGTCTTTTCCCTATTGAATATCTGTGGCGCGATCCGGCCAACGTTCGGGGATCGGGTTAATCGGGGTAACTGTTAGGCCGCGGTGCCATCCGCTCGGCAAACCAACATCCTTATCCGCGGGCCGTAACAATTGGTGTCAGGAGTGGGATCGGACCCGAAGCGCACTTAACGCGCTCAAAATTATGAGCTACTGAAATTTGTTTTGTTTTACAAAACCCGAATTTTGAAATCGCGCCATGGCTGGTCAAGGCGACGGGATGTCGGTGGGAGAGATAGACGGGGTAGAATCGACCCAGGACCTGGGGGAAATGTATGTGGAGAAGGGCAATGAGGAGGTGGTTGAGGAGGTTTCAGGCACGCAAAATGGCGCTCTCGCGCACGTGGTTGAAGGGTCCCAAAATAGCGGCGCCGCGGAGGGCGAGCCCACGGTGGTGGCTGGGGACGCTGGGCAAACCGGGTTTGACCTCAGATTATTCTTGACCCAACTGAATGAAAAAATGGATAGGATGGGGGGGCCAAATGGACAGCAAATTTGAGGGGTTAGACAAGAAATTTGAGGGGTTAGACAATAATTTTGAGGGGTTAGACAATAATTTTAAGGGGTTAGACAAGAAATTTGAGGGATTAGACAATGGGATAGAAGGGGTGAAACATGGGTTAACGGGGGTGGAAAATAGAATGGCTGCCCAGGAGAATCAGATAGAGGGGGTGAAAAATGGGTTAGAGGGGTTAGAAAACAAGATGGAAAACAAATTGCAGGAAATAGGGGAGCAGTCCGCCCGAGAAATTAAACAAATGGGAGAGCAGATAGAGGAGGTGAAAATCGGGGTAGAAACCAAATTGGATGCTCAGAGGGATGAATTGGGACAGATGAGGGTGGCATCTACAAAAGAGAGGGAGGAGATGAAGGAGGAGATACGACGAGGTGTAAGCGAGGAGGTCTCGGGGGTACGCGAGGAGGTAAAGCGAGGTGAGAAGCGTATGGAGAAAGAGGTGAGGAATAATACGGCTAGGTTACAAGGGGGCATAGAGGACCTGACGCAGGAGGTGGAACAGCTGACGGTGGGACAGACGGAGTTAGTGGAGCAGGTACAAAGGAACAATGCGGTACTAGGAGGGTTAAAAGCGACACAGAAAGACATTAAAAATGAATTAATAGCGACACAGAAGGAATGTCAGATGGTACGTGAGGGACTGACAACGAGGTTGGACGAGGTGACAGAAGTAATGGAGACGAAGGACCGGGAGGTGAGGACGCACATAGAGACGGTCAAGATAGCCTTAGAGGACGAACTAGAGGAGACGCACCGGGAAATAAAAGAGGTGAAGCAAAAGTTAAAGAAGGTGGAAGAGGGGGTGAGTGAAATTAAGAAGAGACGGACAGAAACTAAGAGAGAAATACAGGAGGAGGTGATGGAATATGTACAAGGTCGGTGCTCAAATCGTGATGTTGTGCTCACTAACCAAATAAAGAGGTTGCAGGTGGCAGAGGAGGTGTGACGACGAGGTGCCAAGGTGAGTGGCGATATACGTGGAAATGTATATGATGTGAGGGGAGTTTCAGTCGGCTTGGGGGTTGCTTTGGACCCGGGTGTTCGTGAGAGGCCGTTGGTGAAGTGTGCGACAGGTACGGTGTGCGAAGGAGGAGGTGTGCGAGAATGTCCGACTCTGGGGTGTGTGAGGAAAAAGTGCGCGCCGAGGAGTGAGTGTGCTGTCGAGAGTGAGTCGGTCGTAGCGCGTGTGCGAGGGAGCACATGGAAGCGCGTAGTGAGGAGTGTTACAGAGGATGTAACAAGAGAGTGTACACCTGTGGTGAGTGTTACGGAGGGAGTAACGAGAGATTGTGCGCAAGAGGATGCACGAGAAAGGTGTGTAACAGACAGGTGCATGAGGAAAGAGTGCGCTGTCAAAAGTAAGGAAGAATGCACACCTGTGGTGAGTGTTACGGAGGAAGTAACGGGAGAGTGTGCGCAAGAGGATGCGCGAGAAAGGTGTGTAACGGACGGGTGCATGGGGAAAGAGTGCGCTGTCAAGAGTAAGGGAGAATGCACGCCTGTGGTGAGTGTTACGGAGGGTGTAACGGGAGAGTGTGCACGAGAAAGGTGTGTAACGGACGGGTGCATGAGTACAGAGTACGCTGTCGAGAGTAAGGGTAAGTGCACGACCGAGTGTGGAGGTGAGAGTAGTGAGAGTGACACGGAGCGTGAGTTGGTTGTGGCAGTTGAGAGAGGATGTACACCTGGAATGGAAGGATGCACACCTGGAATGGTAGAGCGCGTATGGGAATGCACACTGGAATTGGTCGTGAGGCACGTGGTTGGGTGTGCGAGTAAGGGCACACCTGTGATTGTCACAGAGGAGGTGACCGAGGAGGGGGCGTGAAGAGGTGTGTTGGTGAGGTGTGCGAATGACGAGTGTGTGCAAAGGTGTACGGTGGTCAGGTATGTGACCAAGTCTGTGAGCGAAAGAACGAGTGCAATAGCGAAGTACGCGGGGTGTACGGGCGGCGTTGGAGCACCGAGCTCGGTGAGGGTGAAAGGGCTAGCGTATGCGTGTGGGAATGCGAGTAAAGCATCGACGTTGGACGGGTTAGCATGATCCAGTCATAATTTAGCTTTTGTTTTTGTTGAAATTTTTTTTTGGCTAATGTGCAAAATAAAGAGATACTTCTGCAAAACGTACAGAAGTTTAACACAGTACTGTCCATGAATTGAGTTCGATATCAGTTTGCATCACTTTCAAGGATCAATTTATTTGCTTCGAAATGTCAAATGTGGTTTTTGTTTCTTTTAAAGGTCACATTAACAAAATCTAGAATAATTTCAACATAATTCCAATGAAGTTTTGGTTCTAAGTCATCTTGAAAAGTAAGTTCACCCCCACAAAAAAAAAATTCCATATTAAGTGCCAAGTCTGTATATATACATATATATATATATATATATATATATATATATATATATATATATATATATATATATATATATATATATATATATATATATATATATATATATATATATATAATATATATAATTATATATATATATATATATAATTATATATATATATATATATATATATATATATATATATATATATATATATATATATATATATATATATATATATTGTTGCGGATCTCAACGTCGGCCCTTTTTTCCCCTTACCAAGGGGGGATTAGCCCCCTTGTCTGCGACTGACCGACGTGAGTCCTGAAGCTGCCCAGCTCCCTCCAGAGAGGCAGGTGAGCAACCTCGTTCGAGACCGTGGACAATATGTTATTTTGCCGAGCGGATGGCAGCCCACGGCTCGAACCGTTAGCAAGTACTAAACCCGACTCTGAACGTTGGCCAAAACCACGCCACAGGTACTCAATGGGGAAATCACAAAGACGATCGGATGTGAGGAAACCAGAAGGTAAGGAAGAACAAATATAATTTATTACTAATATTTACAAGACCAAAGAAACCAAGGAAGAAGGAAAAAATACGAAAATAATTTACAGAAGAGGCAGACACAGTGCAAATATTAACTTATCTATACAGGCTTAACTTATACCCAGGACAACACGGACAAACAGATGACAGTCAGACTTACACGGGGATGATGACAGGAATGGCAGGAGGTGTATGGCTGGACGGATGCGAAGGTGGGACCACTGGTGTGAAGGATGCGGGTCCGGTTGGTGCAATCGCGCGGCTTGAGGTGAGCAGCCGTCGACCCTCCTCAATTGTATCCGCACGGCGGCGTTGCTTCGTAGCCGCGGCCAAAACCGCTGTCAAAGCTCAAAGCTGCGGTGGTCAAAACTGCGGTGGTCTCAAAGCTGCGGTGGTCTCAAAGCTGCGGTGGTCTCAAAGCTGCGGTGGTCTCAACGCTGATGCGTGCTTCATCTGCCGCATCTCTGCATCTGCCGCATCTCTCGCATCTCACTGAAAAGGCTTGCGCGGGCGCTTTTATAACGCGCTTCGAGATCAACCCGCGCCACGCCCGTGATGGTATCTCACCAGCCCTGATTGGCTGGTGGGGGCTCGCTGGCTCCACCTTCCAATGACGAGGGGCGGGCAACGCCCTTGTTCGTGGGCTTGACCGCGTGCGTAATGGAGTCTTGGGGTGAAGAAAACCGCCCAAAGTTACTGGCACTTTGAAGAGGCCATTGGGGCGTCGGAGGGATCCTATCTTATTTCAATTCGGTGCAATGCAGGGTCAACTAGTGGGAAAGAGAGCCTTATACTAACATAGAATAAGAAATAACTATTTAGAAGGGTATATGATTTTCTACGTGCATGCGATGGATTAACTAAGGGGGATGACCTTTGACCTTTACACACAAAACAAAGGTATTTACAAGGAATCATTACACTACTTACAGAGGGTGATATTTACCAAAAAAAACACAGGATTCTCAAATCCATTACACTGCACCCTCATCCTTCAGGCACGTCCCGGGCCTATAAAACTTTAACTTAGTGCGACACGTAGGTGTAGTTCCCTCTACAATTAACCTGACCCTGAGTGTGACAGTTGTAAAACACAAATAAATATGTCCCTCTGCTGCATTGCACCCTACCTAACAGATTCACGCCCACAGCTAACCGAATTGCGGAATGGTTTTCAAACTAAACATGAACGGTGGGGAGCATTATTTACAAGTGACGTTGATTGTATTTACACTGCAACCCAGGACCTGCGATTGTTCTTTTGGGGGGGGGGGGGGGAGACAGCCTGCACTGCATCGACGCACCAGCACCAACAAAGAGCACCATAAAGCACCAAAAAGCCCCATAAAGCACCAGTCAGTGCACGATCACCACAGTTTAAAAAAAAAACCACTGCTGGTGGTCTTGCTCTTCGGCTCCCTCTGCTGGCCGTTGTTCTTCCAGATGTTGTCTTTCTTGTTCTTCTTACTGGCGGCCTACTTGGTGGATATAAAAATGAAAAATGCACAAAACTTGTCCGTTTTTTTTAATTTATGGCCCACAGGGGCCGACTATGGGTGGTTCACCTGTATGGCATAGGTGCCACGTTACCGAGGTCCACAAGCAAGATCTTCCTCTGGCCAACCTGGCCGGTTTCCAGCAGAGGGGACCATGCCACAAAGCTTGTGGTCCAGAAGTGGTGCTTGGCCACAGACTGTGGTCCATAAGGTGGTGCATCGATGCAAGCAGCTGGTTGCGAGGATTCGGGCACACCGACGCGGCCCCTCGCACGCTCCCCTCAGTGTCCAGAGAGCACGACCCATGGGTCGGGGAAGGAAGACAGAGAAGACAGGTGAGTGAGGGGTAAGGGCACAAGGGTACACATCAACACAGGTAATGCAGAATGAGGTGCGTCTGGAGACTGAGCGGAGAAAAGCTCGTCCCTACCGTACGTCACCCCCCCCCCCCCCCCGTTACCTACTCTACCCTTGCCCCTTACCCCATATTTACAACAATCTACACATTTACAAATCCGTCACTACGTCTCGTCCTCCCTATATTTCCCCTATACCAAATTAGTCACAATCCCATTAATCCGAAATTTTGCCATCATCCAATTCACCATCAATCTTAAGGAGGGAGAGATGGAACATCAGCACAATGTCACACCCACGTCATGATGCGTCTCACAATCCAAAACATTTGCACAAAAAAACAATAACAACCATGGCATGGTGTGGAGCACCGTCACCTCAGGTGAGTGGATGTAGATGGTGCAAGGAGATTCTTAATCCTAACTATCCTCTAAATGACTTTAATACACTTTACACTACCCGGGGTCTTTCCCTGCCAATCCATTGGCCATCTTGCTCTATGCGGTTTTAAGAACCAAATTCCCTATGACCAAACTGTGGTGCTTCATCAATTTGGGGTCTCACTCCCCCGATTCAACTCCCTGTGCCTTTACACAATTTCAGGACTGGGTCGTGTGGCTCTCCCAGCAGGTCTACCCAC
Organism: Myxine glutinosa; assembly: GCF_964187855.1. Taxonomy (NCBI): domain Eukaryota; kingdom Metazoa; phylum Chordata; class Myxini; order Myxiniformes; family Myxinidae; genus Myxine; species Myxine glutinosa. The sequence goes on along the minus strand of NW_027618586.1, from coordinate 48,123 downwards.
CTGCACACCTCCACCACTGCAGTTTCCTCCGAGCTTACCTGCTCCTTACCCTAACCTATCTAACTGGGGAAGGCCCTCTGGCGCTCTCCCCACTCGGTGCCCTCTCTGGCACTGGGCATCCGTCCTCCGGATCCTCAGGCCCCATCCACAACAACTCTACCGGCTCCCAGAGCCCACCTGCGGCCTCACCTGGCCGACATCCTAAGAGTGGCGGAGTGCCCATTTAACTACACACACTAACAGGCCACACGCCCAGCCATTTCCATGACACTAATGCACCCATCCAAACACCATTCTTCTACACGCACCACAGATGCCAATATCCAACCACAATTTACTATACCCTCTACCTAACTCTTAAACTACCCTCCCCGGGTATTCGTGATGGGGTCCACCCTCCCCATACACACCTTCGTGTCGGTAGCTGATTTGTTACTGTACAAACTCTGTTATAAATGTTGTGTGAACTGTTATCCATAGTTAATAAAAAAAGGTTTTTCGCCAATAGATATATTTTAAAATGAGAAATACATGCTTCCTCTCGCAGGACAGATGGCTTTTTGTATACATGCGTTCTCTCGTGGGCCAGATAGCCTTGTTGTAAAACTCTCCTTCGGTTTGGAAACTGCGTTACGAGCCGTGGGCAGAAATGCGAACAATGTGTGAAATGTGAATCTCTATACGTGGGATGCTTGAGTTTGTATACACAAACCTTTCCTTGTTAGACTGCTATAATCATTAGTTATATTCCGTATGCTTGATTTATGATAGAATACTTGCTGAATTGAGTTTAAATGAGAATACTCGCTGAAAGTGTATCCAACGCCTGGGATTCGTCAAACGGCTCACAGCACATTTATGACCCCAGTTTGGGCTGGGAAAGCAAACTCCCTGCAGTGAATTATACCTCTTGTCACCTCGGAGCCTTGAAACCACATCTGGTCCGGATCCTAACGGTGCGTGCTTCACTCCCCCGAGGCGAAAGGACGGGTGCCGGTGGGGGACATGGCCCAGTAGAAGGATGTCGGTGGAGGCACAACTGTCCAATTTCCTTTGTCCTCGCAAACTTTAGCGGAGATTCTCTGATTAGTGTGCCTCTATATAAATGAACTGTGAATCGGTGTTTCTTTAGGAAGGTTGACTTGGCATGCTGTCTATTCATGCTGTAGATGTCTCCGATCCTCCCAGCTGGCTACTTGGTGTTTAATAAACGTTTGTCATTCCCATCTTGTGGTGGAAGTCTATTACGATCGTTCCCGACATTGAATGGTGCCGTGACTCGGATTGCAGCAGCAAGAGGACGAGAGGAGCGGACCCCGCACGACAGGAGGGAGGCTGCCTGGGGCTGGCCAGCACGCTGATTTGCTTTAAGGTGAGCACTTTCTTGTATCAAAGGGCTATTTCTCTAAATTTGAACCTCCCTCCCTCGGGCAGGCTCAGTCCGCTCCCTCGCCATCTGTCCTGCCTGCTCTTCGAACGAAATTGTAAGTAAAGGCTATTTTCAGCCTCAGAATGACAAACTTTTGTTAATTCACCAGGATAACGTTAAGAATAGAGCTCACAGGGTAACATTAAGGGTAACGTTACAGTTAGCAAGGAGGAGGGGGAAAAGTGAGGTCGGACAGCCATAGGCTGCACCGGTGACCGAGAACTTTCCAGGAAGGAACAGCCCAGAGACAAGATGGGGTATGCCATTGCATGCAAGGGAAAGAAGGGCTGTGGCTAACGTAGAGGAACATGGCCAGGAAAAGGGAAATGCGCAGGTACCAGGTAGGCTTGACAAGAAGGTAGTGACAACTACGATGTCGAGCCAGGAAGCTCTAGACAAACTCTAGACAAGAGGGCAGGAAAGTTGCTGAAGCTGTAGGGGCAGAGGAAGCAAGCAGCAGAAATCCAGGTAGAAACAAACCAGGACCAGGGGAACAAGAGAAAATAAATAGGCTCACAGCAAGGGGCCAGGTAAGCACAGGTAGAAAGAACGGAAGTGGGTTTTGAAATATTGGAAATTGAAGCACTACAACTGTAGTTATTGAAGCTTTAGGGCCAAAAGAAACAAGCAGACAAAGTTTAGGATAAAACAATCAGGGAGATAGTTAAGCAAGCAAATAAGCGGCTGATGCCTCCGGTCCAGGATCCGGACCAAGACCCCCCACCCCCCAAGACCTGAGCTCAGTCCCGGGGCTCTAGGCAACACCCCAACACCCCCCCCCCCCTGCCTCATCCCTTTCACCTCAACCCACCCCGTCCAACCCGTCCCAAAAAATCCTTTTTTCCTTGAATGAGAGACGTAATATGAATGAACAAAGATTGTACATGGGAGTGGCTGTTGGAGGGGCATGATTTGAGTCGATCTGGTGTTCGCGCGACGTCTGGGAGACTCACTGGTATACGAATGAGGAATGAATGTATATTGGGATATTAATTGACGTGTGTATTTGGCCAACTTATCTGTCGGCCTGAAATATGCCAAGTAGATGGGTTTCGGTGCGAAGTCTGGCAAAATTGGCCGCTTGCGGTGCGGGAATCCATGCCGGGAATGTCGATTCTAGCGTCTATCCGAGGGTCTAGGTGATGTCCTTAACTGAGTCCGGATTTTCATTTGTTTGGGAGTGTTTGGGAGCGATTTGATATAAATCGGGTCAGGAGAGCACTCGGAGGAACGTTGATATGAAGCGGTTTCTTGGGGATGGGCTGCCTTTGCCTTTCCAGCGGCAGTCGGGCAGCAATTTGGAATTTGTTGAATTAAATTCAGAATTTGAATTGAATTGTATGCTTGACTTGAATTGAAGAGTTCATTCAATGGCAGATTGAAGAATTCAGTCAATTCAACTGAATTCAGAAGTTGAATTTAGAATACGGAGTTTGCTCAGAGTGCAAGTGATAACCTGCCTGCTCTCAAAGGATGTGCCCCGCACGAAGGGAGGTCCGTGAATGGTTGACAAAGGGTTTCTTGAATTGCCTGCAGGAATTATGCGACTAACGATTATATTGTGTATTGGCGAATTGTATTGTATGAGTATATTGTATGAGTATATCCCTGAGGCCGATGTGACCTTGGGAGTCAATGGGTCGTATAATGAGAAAGATTACAGTTTTGCTGGTGTGAAATTATGTCATGGTGTGAAATGCGGTCAGAGGTGCGAAATACACACCTTTGATCTGGAGGGAGAGCGGAGGTTGTGGTTTCATTGCTGTGTCTGTCTGTGGAGTTATATTTCTGAGGCATGGATTTCAGGGAGGAGGTGTGTGCCCTGAGAAAATTGTGGGTCGTGGATTGGGCACTCTGGGTGGGCACTGGGGGCTGCAGTTTGCGGGTTTAATCCCCACCAAATGCGTCTGTCTGTAAACAAAACGGCTGTAGGGTTTAACAATAATTGGTTTTGATATCAGTTGGAGGGATGTGCGAAAGGTGTGCACCAGGTAGAGGGTGCTGCATGGTAAAGCACGCCTCCCACGAAAGGCGAGGCGGATTGTTGGCGGTTATTTGATTCATAGGGCGTTAAGGGTGTTAGCATTTTGCAATGTGGAGCCTCAATAATGGTCATTTATCAGTCCGGATGTGGAGTCCTTGCAGAGGCAAGGTGTTGGCCGGACTTGTATTATTCGTAAGATGGAAGCGTGCATTCTCAAAGGGATCGATTCTCATGAAAGCGCCTGTTACCCCAATTTGAAGTTTGACCTTTGAAGTTTGTTTACGCAGGGGAATGATTTGGGATGGGAATGAGGTCAGAGGTAATTCGCTAACATTGGAAGGACGACAGGCTGAGTTAATCTACTGGGTGTTAATTCAACGGCAGGATATAGAACTTAAATCGGGAAAGAAAGGACATATATTGTTGGTTAAAACTGAAATTATGTACGTAATTAGTGAACAGAGAATATTGAGTTCTGAAATTTGTTGTTGTAGTTGTCGTTGACGTCTTATTAGGTGTTGCGGGGGACTCAGGAAATAAACAGACTTCCGGTGCTGAGCGGAAGCGTCCGTTACAGTGTGCTTTGAATTTAATTTAATCGTGCTGAGTACTGTGACGTGTATGATCGAGCTCTGGGGATAGTCATGTTAAATGGAGGACATTTGGGAGGATGCAAAGAGATGCAAGTAGCATGGATTAAGTTGTGGTATCAAGAGGTGGGTGCCCAGGTGTATTATGGGTTATCATAACTTGCCGATTATGGGGGGGCGCACACCAAGTAGAGATCGGGCTGCATGGTGGAGCATGCATGCATGGAGCATGGTGGAGCACCTCGTGTGGTTGGAGGTGGTTGCAATTGCGTGAAATGCAGTGAACATGCCCGACTTTTGGCTTTGTGAGGCTCCAGATAGAAGTTGGCATTTCGATACTGTGGATTATATTGTGCCTGTCTGGAGAGGTGATGTCCTGTGCTGAGGCTGGTGATACGCCTCTGTTATCGGTCTGTCTGTCTGTCTGTCTGTCTGATTGTAAGTCAGTGGTACGATCCTATGGAGGGCTAATTGAGTGCTCAGGTGTCATTGTTCCATGGAGGTAAGGTGTGAAATATAGCATAAATAAGCTATAGGTAATGGAAATATGGCAGTGTAAGCTCGCCGAGGGAGGTCTCAGAAGGGAGTAGTCAGCTTCGATAATGCAACAGTGTATGAGTGAGTAATTGTGATCTGTTTAGTGTAAGAGGCGGTGGAGATGGATTTGGTGGAAATGAAAAGCTGGATGTCATCGGCGAAGCAGTGGAATTGGAGACCATGACGGCGGATTAAGTGACCAAGGGGGGACAGGTACAGGATGAAGAGGAGGGGGGGCAATAACTGAACCTTGGGGGGGGGGGCACCTTGAAGGGGAGCCGGTTGTGGTGATTGAGCCGTTGTAGATGTCATCAATTTTGCTTTGGATGAATGAAAGGAAGGAGATGCAGTTGTCTACTGTGAATGACAGGTGGTGTGTGTTATCGTTGTTGTCTTGGAAGTTCAGTTGTTGACATAGTCCGGAGTGCTCTAATTTGCACAGGGAATGACAATTGGGATGACAATTGAAAAGAAAAAATTGAGTAAGTTACATGTTTTGTTTTGTAGATCTGGGGACAAGCTAGTTTGATGGGTACCCTGGGGTCTTCTGTGTGTCTATGTGTTTGTCTGTCTGTTACACCGGACTTTTGGATGGGTTTTCATGAGACGAATTTCAGACATAACAACAGTGAGAATCTATTTTAAGTGAATCACAGTGGGTGAGGAAAATTGACCAGACAGTAAGACATATGAGAACTATTTTATTTCCAATAAATAGATCAGGTTATTTTTATTATTTGTTTATTCGCGAAAATAAATAAATAATAGGGGGAGGTTAATGGAGGTTAATGGTGGTTTGTTTGTGGTAATTCTAGTTGAAACTCTAGCTGAAATAATTTAAAAATAGACATTGGGATATTGGGATATTGGGTAACTATTGGGCTAGATACGGAAACAGGTGTAGGAAACAGGTGTAGGAAACAGGCAAATGGGATGCTGAGAGAAGGATTAGAGAAACTTGAAGTTAAAAGGATATGAAAATTGGTGATAAACGTGGATCCACTTGGAAGAAGTGGATTAGGAAATTGGTGACCAGGTGTTCCAGGTGTTCCCAGGGCGTTTGTGGACCAGGTGTTCCACCAGAGGAAAGACCAGGTGTTCGTGGAGCACTTCACCCGCAAGAACGCCCTGGAAAAGGTGGACGGGACCATTCCAGGTATTGCCGACTACACCAACCGCTGTCTTTTGCGAGGGCAAGACCTCCTGGATCCACACCACGCATTGTAAGTTGGCCCTACCCACACCCACCGTCACACAGGATGGGGCAGGAGCTGCACAGACATATAGGACTAATTACACTTGCACTGCTAGGATTATACCACCTCGCCAGCACAGCGCCCACCACCCCACCCCTCAAGTGGGCGGACATGGTGGCATATGTTGAAAGATTATATGAAAACCTAACCTCTAAGTCTCACGTCCATTATCAAAGCGTTACTTGGGGACAGAAGATAAATGTACCATGTTGTCTAATACCACCAAAGGACCCCCCGTGGATATATATAATGTGGAGGGCTGAAAGGACAAATCCAAACGGAACGAAGTCAACACAAGTTGCCCTCTCTCGTCAGAGGCAAGTAAAACGGGGAGGAAAGTTTGGACCAACAGCAAGTTCCGCCAGAGCAGGATTCGAATGGGGAAAAGGTTCGAACACTTTAACCACGCACGCTTTACTAGAAAGAAATACCACCCTGATATTGATATGTGAAGTTACGACCATACAATTATTGACTCCCCGGCCACCATGCGTCACACACATAGTGACACCACGGGCCCCAATAGTGGTAAGGAAGAGGGCAGAGGGAAACACGTACTGGAAAGTCACCTGCGAGATGGCCAAGGTACAGAACCGGTCGCGCTGTTGGATGTGTATGCATTTCCCCCATACTAGCACCACGGGAATAGATATGGTAGTACTGCCCCTGTCCCTACGAGATATGTGCTCGGGACCCTTACGCACTCCATGTCTGACCACAACCTTGGAGCTGGCAGGCCCAAAACACCCAGCGGCGTGTTCCCGTGGTTTCCAATATACCCCACCCATTAGTCAAGCCCTGTTAGATAAACGACCAGAACCGGTCTGGGTGATGGAGCAAAGGGGTCGGTTATGCCTCATAGGAAAAGGACATGTCCAGATGGGAACTTCGGAATGCACCCACACCCTGCCGTCTGATGCCCTGCCATCCGGCACGAAAGAGCAACAAAGGGGAGGAACCCTTAGAATAATGGTGAATGACCAGGCCCAGCATAATGTAACGAGCCTGACGGTGTCTTGGGGAGCACAAAACTCCACCCTTCCCGAAATTAGTAAATGTATGGCTTCGGCTCTTATCGCACCTCATGGAGTAATGTTTATTTGCGGTAACATGGCTTACCCCTATTTACCAAATAATTGGGGTGGCACTTGTTATCTTGGTTCAGTCCTTCCCGACGTGGAGATACTGGACGAACTAGATCCAAAGTCCCTGGACAGGCGACATAGGAGGTCAGTCATGAACGAAGATGGAACCACTAAACTACACGGGAGCCTATGGGAAAAGGTGTTAGGTTTCTTCTTCCCAGGTGCGGGCACAGCCATGAATAGCTTCCGGATAGATAAATTGGCTTTGGCCCTAGAAAAGGTGGCAAACGACACCGCTACGGCCCATGACATATTATTGGACATGGTAGTTCACATGCGTACAATGGTGATGCAGAATCGGGTGGCTTTGGACATGCTCCTGGCAGAGAAAGGAGGGGTATGTGGGATAGTAGAGGGAAAATGTTGCACATACATACCTGATCCATCCGAAGGAGTGTCAGCCGCAATAGTGAGACTAAGGGAAACTAGCCACGCTCTAACGATCGATCGGATCATGCGCGAGAACTCTTATAAATTTAGCTGGCTCACTGACTGGTTCCGGGGATGGACAGGCACTATAGTGAAGTGGCTATTGACCGCACTGGCAGTGATAATCGGGGTAGTAATCTGGGGGGCACTAATGAAATCTTTAGTCCTCCTCTGTATGAGAAAGTACTTTACAGGATGGAAATCGAAGAAGCCGCCGACGACGACCATGGTTCTGACCACAGAGGCCGTCGACCTGAACGGGTCCTTCAACGAGGCAGATGTGACCGGCGCTTCAGAAGACTGTATTGATTTTTGTGATGACTGTGATACTTGTGTTGTAAACCCCTTGCGAGAACTGGCTAATGCCTCTTATGTATTACAAGCTCACAGCTGTACACCTCCTTCTGACCCAACTATGGATCTGATTGCGACGCTGGGTCTGGCAGTCAAGGGACTCGACATGGATATCCTGGATCCGCAAGCTGACCAGGCGTCCATGGGAGACTTTGACATAAAGGAAGTCTCTCTCTTTACTTCAAATATTTCGGATTTTAACGCTCTGTACCCTGACCAGGAACACGAGACACAAGATACTGACAATATTATGTATTCCCCAGAACAGCAGCACGTGAGAGGTCTCATGGGCATGATCGTTGATTAACTTCGAAGATCTGCAAGGACCGCGTCTGCGAAAGGTGGGGGGAGCAAGTTCCACAGGGGAGGTGATGGGCCCTCTGGCGGAGCAGAACCTCATCCGGACCAGACGCCTTCGTTGTGGATCCGAAACGTTAATGGACCTTCATGTTCTAGAGCCCTCAGGTTCCAAGCACGCACCACGCGACACGTCCCTCGAATGCACGGGCGAGGCGCAATAGGCGCGGGGTATGCCCTTGGGAGACACCCGCATTACACAATCCTCTTTCAATAAAGCCCGATGAGGCATGTTGTCTCTTGAGATACTTTGTCTCGATGAGACAAGAGGAAGGTTAATGTCGGTAGCTGATTTGTTACTGTACAAACTCTGTTATAAATGTTGTGTGAACTGTTATCCATAGTTAATAAAAAAAAGCTTTTTCGCCAATATATATACTTTAAAATGAGAAATACATGCTTCCTCTCGCAGGACAGATGGCTTTTTGTATACATGCGTTCTCTCGCAGGCCAGATAGCCTTGTTGTAAAACCCTCCTTCGGTTTGGAAACTGCGTTACGAGCCGTGGGCAGAAATGCGAACAATGTGTGAAATGTGAATCTCTATACGTGGGATGCTTGAGTTTGTATACACAAACCTTTCCTTGTTAGACTGCTATAATCATTAGTTATATTCCGTATGCTTGATTTATGATAGAATACTTGCTGAATTGAGTTTAAATGAGAATACTCGCTGAAAGTGTATCCAACGCCTGGGATTCGTCAAACGGCTCACAGCACATTTATGACCCCAGTTTGGGCTGGGAAAGCAAACTCCCTGCAGTGAATTATACCTCTTGTCACCTCGGAGCCTTGAAACCACATCTGGTCCGGATCCTAATGGTGCGTGCTTCACTCCCCCGAGGCAAAAGGACGGATGCCGGTGGGGGACATGGCCCAGTAGAAGGACGTCGGTGGAGGCACAACTGCCCAATTTCCTTTGTCCTCGCAAACTTTAGCGGAGATTCTCTGATTAGTGTGCCTCTATATAAATGAACTGTGAATCGGTGTTTCTTTAGGAAGGTTGACTTGGCATGCTGTCTATTCATGCTGTAGATGTCTCCGATCCTCCCCGCTGGCTACTTGGTGTTTAATAAACGTTTGTCATTCCCATCTTGTGGTGGAAGTCTATTACGATCGTTCCCGACATTCCCAACGTTCCCAATATCCAACCACAATTTACCTATACCCTCTACCTAACTCTTAAACTACCCTCCCCGGGTATTCGTGATGGGGTCCACCCTCCCCATACACACCTTCGCACCATCCACTCCACTCCAGAGTTTCCCCCATACTCACTCCACACCATCCATTCCATACCATTCATTTCATTTAACCATGCTCACCTGTATTGGCACACCTGTGCCATCACACCTGGTGCCACCTGCACCCTCCTTCCTCCCAGGCCTCCTCAATCATTCAATACAATGCACAACCACAATTGTTCCTCATACACTGCTCCATGCACTTTCACGCTCAATACAACTCACAATCACCTCACACTTTTCACAATACACTTCTAACTCTCCAAACCATTGCCTCAGGCACCTAGATTCTTCCGCGCTCACACACACATCCTTCCCGAGCATTGCCTAGCAATTCCTCATTTCACCCAGCCCAAGAGGCACCCATCGGCTGCACCACGGATGCACCCACGGGCTGCACCACAGACACACCCACCTGGCTGCACCACGGACACACCCACCGGCTGCACCACGGACACACCCATCAGCTGCACCACGGACACACCCACCGGCTGCACCATGGACACACCCACCGGCTGCATCACGGACACACCCACCGGCTGCACCACGGACACACCCACCGGCTGCACCACGGACACACCCACCGGCTGCACCACGGACACACCCACCGGCTGCACCACGGACACACCCACCGGCGGCACCACGGACACACCCACCGGCTGCACCACGGACACACCCACCGGCGGCACCACGGACACACCCACCGGCTGCACCATGGACACACCCACCGGCTGCACCATGGACACACCCCCCGGCTGCACCTCTGACATACCCACCAAGCGTTCCACACACCTGTTCGTCACTTGCACCCCATGCAAGCTCATTCACTCAACACAATGTCCCTCATCTCACACTTCTCACAATACGCTGCTGAGTACACTTTCAACACACACACACGGCACCATTCACGAGCATTGCCTCATTTGCTCAATACTAAGACTCTCACACACACCCGGCATCATCTGATCTAACTACTCCCCTCTGAAACTCGCGCTTCCCAGTCGCCCCTTTAAACTAAGCACTGTGGGAGCTGTGCTCGCACGATAAAATCAGACAAAATGGACGACGCCAGGAATTAGGTTTCTCTGAGCTATTTATTCCCAGCTCACTCAAACGAACTCCAAAGCACTGAATCAGCCCATCGAACGGGCGGCAATATATATCAGAAACTCAACACACAAAAGCCACGCCTCTCAGGCAGGGCGTGGTATGCAAATAGATAAGCCACGCCTCTCAACGGGGCGTGGTATGCAAGGCAAGCGTTCGCCCGGTAAAGGCAAGTATCAACACGCCCGGGCGAGTCCGGACACGTGACCGCTCGCGTCATCGGCCGGTGCAGGGTAATTGTGTCATGCTACCGGTAACCGCTACACGCGCCCCCCCCAGAATTAACATGCACCAGGAGAGTCAGTTTGAGGGGGGTCTTGATGACCCGGCCGAAACACCCCCTGACGATTCGTGTGGGGGTGGTAGGTGGCGGGGCAGTGGATGGTCGGGCGGGGGGCCTGGTTGACAGGGGACGGCCCCGACGTGGAGGAAGGGCCAACCGTGGAGGTTGGTCGAGGTCCAAATGGGCCGGCTTGAGTCGGTCCACGGAGATGCGGTCCGCCTTGCCGCCGATGTCGATGGTGAACGACTTGTCGTCCCTCTTCAGGACCCGGAAAGGTCCATCGTACGGCAGCTGGAGCGGTCCCCGGTGTGCGTCGTGCCGGATAAAAACGTACTCCGCAGTGCGAAGTGCTGGGGGGACGTGGGGTTGGGGGCAGCCGTGGTGGGACGTGGGCACGGGGGCAAATCTCCTGGCGGCCTCCTGGAGGGCCGAGCGTTGGCGAGCCGCGGACCAGGGATCGGTGGCATCAGGGATGAATTCGCCCGGCACGCGCAGTGGCTGGCCGTAGACCAGCTCGGCGGTGGAAGCCTGGAGATCCTCTTTAGGGGCCCTTCGGAGGCCCAATAGGACCCACGGGAGCCTGTCGGCCCAACCGTCGTCCTGGAGGCTGGCCCTGAGAGCGGCCTTCATCGAGCGGTGGAACCGCTCGCACAAGCCGTTGGCTTGGGGGTGGTAGGCCGTGGTGCGGTGAAGCTTGACCCCCAAGGCCTGGGCGACCATGCCCAAAAGCTCGGAGGTGAATTGCGGGCCTCTATCGGAGGAGATGTCCGAGGGGGCGCCGAAACGGGCAATCCAGGTGCCAATGAAGGCCTGCGCCACGTCGGCGGATGTTGTTGATGCCAGCGGGACGGCCTCCGGCCACCTGGTGGTCCTGTCCACCATTGTGAGGAGGTGGGTGAAGCCCCGCGAGGAGGGAAGGGGTCCCACCAGGTCCACATTGACATGGGCGAAGCGCCGCGTGGGCACGTCGAATGGTGCCAACGGGGCCTGGGTGTGCCGATGGGCCTTCGCGCGCTGGCAGGCGACACAGGCATTGGCCCAGTCGCGGACGTCTTTACGGAACCCGTGCCAGACGAATTTCGCTGCCACGAGCTTCTGTGATGCTTTCTGGCCTGGGTGGGAAAGGCCGTGGAGGGCGTCAAAAATGTGCCGCCGCCATCCGGTGGGCACGATGAGGCGAGGTTGGCCCAGGGAGACGTCGCACAGGAGAACTGTGCCTGTGTCCTCGAAGGGGACGTCGGCCAACTGCAGGCCTGTGTCCGCTGTCCGGATGGCTTGCACCGTGGGGTCGGCTGTCTGGTCGGCTGCCATGCGGGCGAAGTCCACACCCAGGTGGATGGCGTTCGCGCCGGACCGGGAGAGGCAATCGGCCACAGCGTTGTCCTTGCCGCTACGGCATTGTCCTTGCCGCTATGGGGTTTATAAACCCCATAAAACTATGTGCCGGATGTCCGTCGTAAATTCGGACACGGCGGAGAGGTGGCGCTGCTGGCGGGCCGACCACGGCTCCGTAACCTTGGCCATGGCAAAGACCAGGGGTTTGTGGACCACAAACGCCGTGAACGGGCAGCCCTCCAAAAGATGGCGGAAGTGGCTAACAGCCAGGTAAAGGCCGAGGAGCTCGCGGTCGAAAGCGCTATACTTGCGCTCATTAGGGCGAAGCTGCCGGCTGAAGAAGGCCAGCGGTTGCCAAGCTCCGTTCACCCACTGTTCATGCACGGCGCCTACCGCGTAGTCGGAAGCGTCCGTGGTGAGGGCGATGGGTGCGTCGAGCGCCGGGTGCACCAGCATGGTCGCGTTGGCGAGGGCCAGCTTAGCGCCCGTGAATGCCGCGTCCATCTCTGTGGTCCAGGCGACGACGTGCTTGGCCGGCTTGCCCCGGAGGGCTTCGTACAGGGGGGGGGGGGCATGAGTTGGGCGGCGCGAGGCACGAACCGGTGGTAGAAATTTACCATCCCCAAAAATTCCTGTAGGGCCTTGATGGAGCGAGGGTGTGGGAAACTTGTGACTGCCTCCACCTTGGTAGGCAGCGGGACGGCCCCGCGCTCCGTGATGCGGTGCCCCAGGAAGTCGATGGCCGTTACGCCAAACTGGCATTTCGCCGGATTGATGATGAGGCCGTGCTGGCCGAGGCGCTCAAAAAGCGTGCGCAGGTGGACGAGGTGCTCCGCCCGGGAAGTGCTGGCAATGAGAATGTCATCCAGGTAGACGAACAGAAAGGTGAGATTGTGCAGCACACTGTCCATCAGCCGCTGGAAGGCCTGGGCCGCGTTCTTAAGGCCGAACGGCATTCGGAGGAACTCGAAGAGGCCAAAAGGTGTAATTACAGCCGTCTTCGGAACGTCGGCCGGCCGGACAGGTACCTGGTGGTCGCCCCGAATGAGGTCAACCTTGGAGAAGATCACCCCGCCAAACGGGCGGAAAAGTCCTGTATGTGTGGTATCGGGTACCGGTCGGGGGTGGTGGCGTCGTTGAGGCGGTGGTAATCGCCGCATGGTCGCCATCCGCCACCCGGTTTGGGCACGATGTGCAGGGGCGAGGCCCAAGCGCTATTCAAGCGCCGCACAATTCCCAATCGCTCCAGCGCATCGAATTCCGCCTTCGCTACGGCGAGTTTGGCCGGGTCGAGGCGGCGAACCCTGGCGTAGACCGGTGGACCTGTGGTCGGGATGTGGTGTTCGACGCCGTGCTTGACGGCGACGGCCGAAAACGTCGGCTGCGTGAGGGCGGGAAACTCGGCGAGTAGGTGGGTGAAATCATCCACGGCCGGGAGCACGCAGGCTAGCTTGGTCGGAGCGGAGCCGCTCAATGAGCAAGCGAGCGAGCTGAAGGTCTCCACGTTGATGAGCCAACGCCATTTTACGTCGACCAAAATCCCATGCGCGCAAAGAAAATCTGCACCCAGCAAGGCCATGGGCACGTTCGCCGTGATGAAGTCCCACCTGAAGCGCTGGCCCCCGAAGCAGAATGCGATGCTGCGCGAACCGAATGTGTGGATGGATGAACCGTTTGCGGCGACCAAAGCGGGGCCGCAAAGCGCAGCCTGTTTGTCCTCCACCAAGGCGGGTATCACGCTCAGCTGAGCGCCGGTGTCACACAAAAAACGCCGCCCGGACGTCCATGGTAAACAGAAGGCTGCCTGAATGGCCGACGCTCATGGCAGGCAGTGAGCGCCGGCCTGGTCGTTTCCCGACCCGCCGAAAGTGCACGGTGGGCGGCACGTTCTGGCCTTCTGCCCGAACCTGGCATGGTAATAGCACATGGTCCGCTCTGGTGGAGGCTCCGGCAGTCGCGTCGGGTTCGTTCGACGGGGCGTCGTGGCGGCCGCTGCCACCAGTGGCGCTGACTCGGCCGGTGGAGGCGCCGGTCATGGCGCGGGCGTTGCCTCGGTCGGCCCAGGGTCCCAGGCGGCCGCTCCGACGTGTCGCCTGGCCGAGCAAAATTTATCGGCCTCCTTGGCCAGGGCACGAGGGTCCATGATGGGCGAATTAGCCAAAGCTAACCGTACCTGCCCGGGTAGCTGCCGGAGGAACAGCTCACGGAAGAGGAAGCCCGGGCTGTGGTCGCCGAGAAGAGCAAGCATGTGGTCCATGCTTTCGGACGGACGGGCCTCGCCCAGCTCCGGGAGGTCGAGTAGTTGTCGTGCGTGTTCGGTCTCCGTGAGTCCAAACGCACCGAGGAGTAGGTCTTTGAGCGCGCCGTATTCGTCGGCGTCCGGCGGGTGCTGTAGGAAGCTCAGAACCCGGGAAGCGGAGGAGGTGTTGAGCGCGGAGACCACGTGGTGGGAGCGCGTCGTGTCCTCCGTAATGTTCCGCAGAGCGAATTGAGAATCCGCTTGAGCAAACCAAACGGCCGCGTGAGATTCCCAAAAGCCCGGGAGCTTCAAAGCTACAGCTGACTCCATCGCCGTGTTCGTAGAAAGGGGTCACCAATTGTGGGAGCTGTGCTCGCACGATAAAATCGGACAAAATGGACGACGCCAGGAATTAGGTTTCTCTGAGCTATTTATTCCCAGCTCACTCAAACGAACTCCAAAGCACTGAATCAGCCCATCGAATGGGCGGCAATATATATCACAAACTCAACACACAAAAGCCATGCCTCTCAGGCGGGCGTGGTATGCAAATAGATAAGCCACGCCTCTCAACGGGGCGTGGTATGCAAGGCAAGCGTTCACCCGGTAAAGGCAAGTCTCAACACGCCCGGGCGAGTCCGGACACGTGACCGCTCGCCGGTTGCGTCATCGGCCGGTGCAGGGTAATTGTGTCATGCTACCGGTAACCGCTACAGCACATCCCACATCGTTATCATCCATTCTAACCTCCCTATGTCCCCGACTACCTGTCCAATGTCGCTACTTACCTCTACCGTTACCTATGGTCATCTCTAGGTCCCTATACATTATCCTAACCCTCCCTCGGCGAGCTTACACTGCCATAAACCCCATAAAATTATAGCTCATGTGCCCCCATTGTGTGCGAGGGATGGTGGATTTGCCATCCCACCACATCGGGCATCCGCTACTATCAATTTGGCCCATCCAATTTCCTGCAATTCAAAAATTTGCCAATCACTGCCAATCATTCTACCAATCAGTTGCCAATCAAATTTTTGCCAATCACAAATTCCCTATCCTCAATTTCGGGTCCAAAACACTATCATCATCACAGTCCACTAAATCTGAGCCTCGGTGCGTCGTTACATCATTAAAACTCGGCTTCGCAAAGCCGAGCAATGAATTCGGGTGGTTTGGTCGCCTGCAGGTTGAATCCATCCGGCATTCAGTTCAGGGGATGCGGTTTGGTCGGGCCGAGATTCCACGGCCCATCGCGGCGCGTAACCTTCCGGTCTCCCGCCCAAAGGCCCGATCTCGCCCGGTTGGAACTCTGTCCCCGCCACAAGGGGGCGCTGCTCCGATCCCTCTTACCTGCCCTCGAACCGGACCGGTCGCTTTGCCCGGCAAAGCCCGGACTCGACCGTGCAGGGCGGGGCCAGGCCCGAATCGGCAACGACGCTTCGAAGAGAAGCGACGCAGCACCGACCCGCACCGGGCCTCGCATCCAACAAAGTGCACCGCGCCCCGAGTGCCCGCGTCGGCTAACCGTTGCCCTAAACGCTGCCCCGTTTAACGCCGATGCCTTAATCGCATACGCGACCCTTTTCACACTCACAAAACCCGGCGTCTCGGCGCCTCCAGTGCATCCCACACACTCCGTCCATTCCACCACCGCACTCCCTGGTACACACCACACCTCTTGCGCACACTCGCCGTTCGCACACTTCCTTAACACACCTCGCGCTCCGTCTTGCGCACTCTCCCTCGGTACGTACTCCGTACCACTCATGGGGGTGCACTCTTGCATCCACCCACTCACGCGCTTCAATGGGCTCTCCCACACCCGCGCCACAACCAACTCAGGTGTGCATTCTCGCACACTCTCAACCATTCCAAGCGTGCATTCTCGCACCCGCTCCTCCACCAACTCACTCTCCGGGTCACTCTCACTACCACACTCTGTCGTGCGTTCACTCTCACTCTCGACAGCACACTCACTCCTCACAAGCGTGCCATTTCCACTCACAGGGGACCCTTCACCAGCGCCCCGATGCTTTCTCGATCCCAAGCGCGCAAAAATTCTTTTGTCGCCAAACATCCTCCTGTAAAATCTTCTCGCACAATATACAGCACGAATCACCTGGGGGATTCTTCTCCTTCGCTCCAACACCACCTGCAAACTTTCATTGGTGTTATTAAGCACAGCATCGTGATGTGAGCAGGGACTTTGCACATTTTCCATCTTTCCCTGCCGCTAGTGCTTTTCTAAGTCCCCGGTCTCTCCAATTTCAATTCCCACTACTTTTTCTTTACTCACCTCGACGACTGCTGGCTGTATTAAAATTCCCTCTTCTACCTCAGCGGTCGCCGGCTTTTCCATACCCCGGGTCGCGATGTCTACACCGGTCCAGTTACCTGTGCCTTGCTCCGACTCGCTCAACCAGCGCTCCTCGACCCGCTTTACCTCGTCATGCACCGATGTGCCCCTCCTGTTCAACATGCGATCCATGGTCTCCCCACGTTTTTGTGCGCTCTCCCCACATTTTTGTATGTGGTCACCCATTCTGTCCCCAACTTTACCGATTCGCTCCAATTTGCTTCCTAGCCCCTCCAATTTGCCTCCGAGTTGCTTACTGGTGCCCCTTGCTTCGTCCCTCATTGCTCCCATCATTCTGCTTTCCATTTTCTCACTGTCAGCCCTCCTTCTGTTTTCCGTTCGTTCCAATTGTTCTCCCATCCTGTCCATACTGTCGTTCTTTTTCTGTATTTCCACCATGAATTGGGCCATGAAGGCTTGCATTTGGACCACCCCCATTGGCACAACGGGCGTGGCTGCCGCAGCCACGTGCGGGTCGACATTTTGTGCGCCTCCCACCTCATGCGAGGCGCTGCCATCTCGTGTGCCTGAAGCCTCCGCTACCACATCCTCATTGCTTTCCTCCTCCATTATTACTCCCACCTCCTCCATGGGGTCTTGGGTCGCTTCTACCCCTTCTAACTCTACCACCGGCACCCGATCACCTTGATTATCCATGGCACGATTTAATTTAGATGTTTTATAAAATTTTGGCCACTCGTAATTTTGAGTGTGCTAAGCACACTTCGGATCCGAATCTCGCTCCTGACACCAATTGTTGCGGATCTCAACGTCGGCCCTTTTTCCCCTTACCAAGGGGGGATTAGCCCCCTTGTCTGCGACTGACCGACGTGAGTCCTGAAGCTGCCTAGCTCCCTCCAGAGAGGCAGGTGAGCAACCTCGTTCGAGACCGTGGACAAGATGTTATTTTGCCGAGCGGATGGCAGCCCGCGGCTCGAACCATTAGCAAGTACTAAACCCGACTCTGAACGTTGGCCAAAATCGCGCCACAGGTACTCAATGGGGAAATCACAAAGACGATCGGATGTGAGGAAACCAGAAGGTAAGGAAGAACAAATATAATTTATTACTAATATTTACAAGACCAAAGAAACCAAGGAAGAAGGAAAAAATACGAAAATAATTTACAGAAGAGGAAGACACAGTGCAAATATTAACTTATCTACACAGGCTTAACTTATACCCAGGACAACACGGACAAACAGACGACAGTCAGACTTACACGGGGATGATGACAGGAATGGCAGGAGGTGGATGGCTGGACGGATGCGAAGGTGGGACCACTGGGGTGAAGGATGCGGGTCCGGTTGGTGCGATCGCGCGGCTCGAGGTGAGCAGCCGCCGACCCTCCTCAATCGTATCCGCACGGCGGCGTTGCTTCGTAGGCACGGCCGAAACCGCTGTCAAAGCTCAAAGCTGCGATGGTCAAAACTGCGGTGGTCTCAAAGCTGCGGTGGTCTCAAAGCTGCGGTGGTCTCAAAGCTCATGCGTGCTTCATCTGCCGCATCTCTGCATCTGCCGCATCTCTCGCATCTCTCTGAAAAGGCTTGCGGGGGCGCTTTTATAAGGCGCTTCGAGATCAACCCGCACCACACCCGTGATGGTATCTCACCAACCCTGATTGGCTGGTGGGGGCTCGCTGGCTCCACCTTCCGATGACGAGGGGCGGGCAACGCCCTTGTTCGTGGGCTTGACCGCGTGCGTAATGGAGTCTTGGGGTGAAGCAAAGCGCCCAAAGTTACTGGTACATTGAAGAGGCCATGGGGGCGTCGGAGGGATCATGTCTTATTTCAATTCGGTGCAATGCAGGGTCAACCAGTGGGAAACAGAGCCTTATACTAACATAGAATAAGAAATAACTATTTAGAAGGGTATATGATTTTCTACGTGCATGCGATGGATTAACTAAGCGGGACGACCTTTGACCTTTACACACAAAACAGAGGTATTTACAAGGAATCATTACACTACTTACAGAGGGTGATATTTACAAAAAAAAACACAGGATTCTCAAATCCGTTACTATATATATATATATATATATATATATATATATATATATTTATATATATATATATATATATATATATATATATATATATATATATATATATAATTCCAGTAATCTCTGTGTGTATGTATGTATGTATGTATGTATGTATGTCTGTGACCGCTGTTTCTCGACAACTACCGGTCCGATATACTTTAAACTTGCCAGGTATATTGCTGGGGACCCGAGGATGTGCCTTTTCAAGGTTTCATATTAATCGGAGAAGTAGTTACCGAGCTATGTCCAAAAAACGATTCAACCAATCAGAGAGCAGCGAGCTATCACGTGTGCCGAACGTGGCGAACAGACTCTGCCTCGGACGGCACATTTGAGAGCGTATTCATTTATTTCACGTTGGCAAACTATGTTGGCGTTCAACTATGTTTTAAAACTAATTAAAACTAATTTGCGATTCATCGTAACTGCGATATGCGACCTTCCGGACAGTGAAGACTGCACTTCCGGCAGCCAATCACAGAACGCGTTGTTGCGTAGGCGTGGCCGATGTGAGAGCGAGCCGAGCCGAGCGCGTGCGCCATTACGGTTCATAATTCGATTTCTTCCGGAGAAAATAATAATTTCTCGATTTCTTATGCGCATTATTTCTCCCAATTCAGTCAGAGCGAAGGGCGGAAGCGAAGAGCGTTGTTTTTTTTGTTTACGGGCGTACGGGCGGGGTAGAGCGTACGGGTAGCGTTTTTTTTTTTTTTTGGCAAGGAACGGGCACCCACGTACGGGCATGCCCTAGTATATATATATATACGAGCTTAACTCGCCTCAACAAGCGTCGTTACAGAGGCAGGGGCTTGTTTTAGCTGAGGATAATGACTGTACCTGAGTTGCTGTGTTGTCATGATTGACACCAATCATAATACAAACAATTATTTTGCACAATTGTATTTGTTGTGTTTGTGATATTACATTTTAATAAGCAATTTAGGTTGAAAAAATATATATAATTCAAAAAAGAACCCCTCAGCACATACATACGGGAAGGGTAGGTGCAGACTGGTAGTTTGGGACAATTACACCTCACCACCACGTAATGAAAAACACCTCACCACCACATAATTTAAAACACTTCACCACCACATAATTAAAAACACCTCACCACCACAAAATTTAAAACACCTCACCACCACCTAATTAAAAACACCTCACCACCGCATAATTAAAAACACCTCACCACCACCTAATTAAAAACACCTCACCACCACATAATTAAAAACACCTCACCACCACATAATTAAAAACACCTCACCACCGCATAATTAAAAACACCTCACCACCGCATAATTAAAAACACCTCACCACCACATAATTAAAAACACCTCACCACCACATAATTAAAAACACCTCACCACCACGGAATTAAAAACACCTCACCACCACGGAATTAAAAACACCTCACCACCACATAATTAAAAACACCTCACCACCACATAATTTAAAACACCACCACCACGTAATTAAAAACACCTCACCACCACAAAATTAAAAACACCTCACCACCAAGTAATTAAAAATACCTCACCACCCCATAATTAAAAACACCTCACCACCGCATAATTAAAACACTGCACCACCACAAAATTAAAACACCTCACCACCACATAATTAAAAACACACCACCACCATGTAATTAAAAACACCTCACCACCACATGATTTAAAACACTTCACCACCATGTAATTAAAAACACCTCACCACCACAAAAATAAAAACACCTCACCACCACAAAATTAAAAACACCTCACCAATACGTAATTAAAAACACCTCACCACCACAAAATTAAAACACCTCACCACCACATAATTAAAAACACCTCACCACCACAAAATTAAAACACCTCACCACCACATAATTAAAAACACCCAACCACCACATAATTAAAAACACCTCACCACCACATAATTAAAACACCTCACCACCACAAAATTAAAACACCTCACCAGCACATAATTAAAAACACCTCACCACCACAAAATCAAAACACGTCACCACCACATATTTAAAAACACCTCACCACCGTGTAATTAAAAACACCTCACCACCACAAAATTAAAACACCTCACCACCACATAATGAAATACACCACCACCACATCATTAAAAACACCTCACCACCACAAAATTAAAATACCTCACCACCAAATAATTAAAAACACCTAACCACCACAAAATTAAAACATCTCACCACTACAAAATTAAAAACACCTCACCACCACAAAATTAAAAACATCTCACCACCATGAAATTCGAAACTCCTCACCACCACATAATTCAAAACACCTCACCACCACATAATTAAAAACACCTCACCACCACAAAATCAAAACATCCTCACCACCACATAATTAAAAACACCTCACCACCATGTAATTAAAAACACCTCACCACCATGAAATTCGAAACACCTCACCACCACATAATTCAAAACACCTCACCACCACAAAATTAAAAACACCTCACCACCACGAAATTCGAAACACCTCACCACCACAAAATTAAAAACACCTCACCACCACAAAATTAAAAACACCTCACCACCACGAAATTCGAAACACCTCACCACCACGTAATTCAAAACACCTCACCACCACGTAATTTGCAACACCACACCACCACGTAATTTGCAACACCACACCACCACCTAATAAAAACACCTCACCACCACAAAATTAAAACACCTCACCACCACGAAATTCGAAACGCCTCACCATCACAAAATTAAAACACCTCACCACCACAAAATTAAAAACACCTCACCACCACGAAATTCGAAACACCTCACCACCACGAAATTCGAAACACCTCACCACCACGTAATTCAAAACACCTCACCACCACATAATTAAAAACACCTCACCACCACATAATTAAAAACACCTCACCACCACAAAATTAAAAACACCTCACCACCACATAATTAAAAACACCTCACCACCATGTAATTAAAAACACCTCACCACCACAAAATTAAAATACCTCACCACCAAATAATTAAAAACACCTAACCACCACAAAATTAAAACACCTCACCACCACATAATTAAAAACACCTCACCACCACAAAATTAAAATACCTCACCACCAAATAATTAAAAACACCTAACCACCACAAAATTAAAACATCTCACCACTACAAAATTAAAAACACCTCACCACCACAAAAGTAAAAACATCTCACCACCATGAAATTCAAAACACCTCACCACCACATAATTAAAAACACCTCACCACCACAAAATCAAAACACCTCACCACCACATAATTAAAACACCTCACCACCACATAATTAAAAACACCTCACCACCACCTAATTAAAAACACCTCACCACCACAAAATTAAAACACCTCACCACCACATAAGTAAATACACCTCACCACCACATCATTAAAAACACCACCACAAAATTAAAATACCTCACCACCAAATAATTAAAAACACCTCACCACCACAAAATTAAAACACCTCACCACTACAAAATTAAAAACACCTCACCACCACAAAATTAAAAACACCTCACCACCATGAAATTCCAAACTCATCACCACCACATAATTAAAAACACATCACCACCACAAAATTAAAAACACCTCACCACCACATAATTAAAACACCTCACCACCACATAATTAAAAACACCTCACCACCACGTAATTAAAAAACCTCACCACCACAAAATTAAAACACCTCACGACCACATAATTAAAAACTCCTCACCACCACAAAATTAAAATACCTCACCACCAAATAATTAAAAACACCTAACCACCACAAAATTAAAACATCTCACCACTACAAAATTAAAAACACCTCACCACCACAAAATTAAAAACATCTCACCACCATGAAATTCGAAACTCCTCACCACCACGTAATTCAAAACACCTCACCACCACAAAATCAAAACACCTTACCACCACATAATTAAAACACCTCACCACCACATAATTAAAAACACCTCACCACCACCTAATTAAAAACACCTCACCACCACAAAATTAAAACACCTCACCACCACATAAGTAAATACACCTCACCACCACATCATTAAAAACACCACCACAAAATTAAAATACCTCACCACCAAATAATTAAAAACACCTCACCACCACAAAATTAAAACACCTCACCACTACAAAATTAAAAACACCTCACCACCACAATATTAAAAACACCTCACCACCATGAAATTCCAAACTCCTCACCACCACATAATTAAAAACACACCACCACAAAATTAAAAACACCTCACCACCACATAATTAAAAACACCTCACCACCACATAATTAAAAACACCTCACCACCACAAAATTAAAACGCCTCACCACCACATAATTAAAAACACCTCACCACCACAAAATTAAAACACCTCACCACCACATAATTAAAAACGCCCCACCACCACATAATTAAAAACACCTCACCAGCACATAATTAAAACACCTCACCACCACAAAATTAAAACACCTCACCAGCACATAATTAAAAACACCTCACCACCACATAATTAAAACACCTCACCACCACATAATTAAAACACCTCACCACCACATTATTAAAAACACCTCACCACCACGTAATTAAAAACACCACCACCACAAAATTAAAACACCTCACCACCGCATAATTAAATACACCTCACCACCACATCATTAAAAACACCTCACCACCACAAAATTAAAATACCTCACCACCAAATAATTAAAAACACCTCACCACCACAAAATGAAAACACCTCACCAGCACATAATTAAAAATACCTCACCACCACAAAATCAAAACACCTCACCACCACAAAATTAAAAACACCTCACCACCACGAAATTCGAAACACCTCACCACCACGTAATTCAAAACACCTCACCACCACATAATTAAATACACCTCACCACCTCATCATTAAAAACACCTCACCACCACAAAATTAAAATACCTCACCACCAAATAATTAAAAACACCTCACCACCACAAAATTAAAATACCTCACCACCAAATAATTAAAAACACCTCACCACCACGTAATTAAAAACACCTCACCACCATGAAATTCGAAACACCTCACCACCACATAATTCAAAACACCTCACCACCAATAAATTAAAAACACCTCACCACCACGAAATTCGAAACAACGCACCACCACAAAATTAAAAACACCTCACCACCACAAAATTAAAAACACCTCACCACCACGAAATTCGAAACACCTTACCACCACATAATTCAAAACACCTCACCACCATGTAATTCGAAACACCTCACCACCACATAATTAAAAACACCTCACCACCACGTAATTAGAAACACCTCACCACCATGAAATTCGAAACACCTCACCACCACATAATTCAAAACACCTCACCACCACAAAATTAAAAACACCTCACCACCACGAAATTCGAAACACCTCACCACCACAAAATTAAAAACACCTCACCACCACAAAATTAAAACACCTCACCACCACGAAATTCGAAACACCTCACCACCACAAAATTAAAAACACCTCACCACCACAAAATTAAAACACCTCACCACCACGTAATTAAAAACACCTCACCACCACAAAATTAAAAACACGTAACCACCACATAATATAAAACACCTCACCACCACGAAATTTTAAACACCTCACCACCACAAAAATAAAAACACCTCACCACCACGAAATTCGAAACACCTCACCCCCACATAATTCGAAACACCTCACCACCACGTAATTCGAAACACCTCACCACCACGTAATTAAAAACACCTCACCACCATGTAATTAAAAACACCCCACCACCACAAAAATAAAAACACCTCACCACCACAAAATTAAAAACACCTCACCACCACAAAATTAAAAACACCTCACCACCACAAAATTAAAAACACCTCACCAGCACATAATTAAAAACACCTCACCACCACGTAATTAAAAACACATCACCACCACAAAATTAAAACACCTCACCACCACATAATTAAAAACACCTCACCACCACAAAATTAAAACACCTCACCACCACATAATTAAAAACGCCCCACCACCACATAATTAAAAACACCTCACCACCACATAATTAAAACACCTCACCACCACAAAATTAAAACACCTCACCAGCACATAATTAAAAACACCTCACCACCACAAAATCAAAACACCTCACCACATAATTAAAACACCTCACCACCACATAATTAAAAACACCTCACCACCACGTAATTAAAAACACCTCACCACCACAAAATTAAAACACCTCACCACCGCATCATTAAAAACACCTCACCACCACAAAATTAAAATACCTCACCACCAAATAATTAAAAACACCTCACCACCACAAAATTAAAACACCTCACCACTACAAAATTAAAAACACCTCACCACCACAAAATTCAAAACACCTCACCACCATGAAATTCGAAACTCCTCACCACCACGTAATTCAAAACACCTCACCACCACATAATTAAAAACACCTCACCACTACAAAATTAAAACAACCTCACCACTACATAATTAAAAACACCTCACCACCACGAAATTCGAAACACCTCACCACCACGTAATTCAAAACACCTCACCACCACATAATTAAAAACACCTCACCACCACGTAATTAAAAACACCTCACCACCACAAAATTAAAAACACCTCACCACCACATCTATCTATAATTCCAGTAATCTCTGTGTGTGTGTCTGTGTGTGTGTCTGTGTGTGTGTATGCGTGTGTGTATGCGACCGCTGTTTCTCGACAACCACCGGTCCGATATACTTGAAACTTGCCAGGTGTATTGCTGGGGACCCGAGGATGTGCCTTTTCAAGGTTTTAGATTAATCGGAGAAGTAGTTACCGAGCTATGTCCAAAAAACGATTCAACCAATCAGAGAGCAGCGAGCTATCACGTGTGCCGAACGTGGCGAACAGACTCTGCCTCGGACGGCACATTTGAGAGCGTATTCATTTATTTCACGTTGGCAAACTATGTTGCCGTTAAACTATGTTTTAAAACTAATTAAAACTAATTTGCGATTCATTCGCTTTCCTGCGCGTTTGTGCACGCGATGGCGATTTCTTTACCAAACTCCGCAAGCCGTTCGCTTTGGACCAAACCATTTCATGTAAATAGAGGGGGGGGATTGTCACCGTACTCGCAAGCCGTTCGCTTTGGACCAAACCATTTCATGTAAATAGAGGGGGGGGGGGGATTGTCACCGTACTCGCAAGCCGTTCGCTTTGGCTTTGCGAATGGACCAAACCATTTCATGTAAATAGAGGGGGGGGGGATATAATTTTAGATTTTTTATAGTACGGGCATGCCCTAGTAATTAAAAACACCTCACCACCACGTAATTAAAAACACCTCACCACCACAAAATTAAAACACCTCACCCCACATCATTAAAAACACCACCACAAAATTAAAATACCTCACCACCAAATAATTAAAAACACCTCACCACCACAAAATTAAAACACCTCACCACTACAAAATTAAAAACGCCTCACCACCACAAAATTAAAAACACCTCACCACCATGAAATTCCAAACTCCTCACCACCACGTAATTCAAAACACCTCACCACCACATAATTAAAAACACATCACCACCACAAAATTAAAAACACCTCACCACCACATAATTAAAAACACCTCACCACCACGTAATTAAAAACACCTCACCACCACAAAATTAAAATGCCTCACCACCACATAATTAAAAACACCTCACCACCACAAAATTAAAACACCTCACCACCACATAATTAAAAACGCCCCACCACCACATAATTAAAAACACCTCGCCACCACATAATTAAAACACCTCACCACCACAAAATTAAAACACCTCACCAGCACATAATTAAAAACACCTCACCACCACGTAATTAAAACGCCTCACCACCACATAATTAAAAACACCTCACCACCACGTAATTAAAAACACCACCACCACAAAATTAAAACATCTCACCACCGCATAATTAAATACACCTCACCACCACATCATTAAAAACACCTCAGCACCACAAAATTAAAATACCTCACCACCAAATAATTAAAAACACCTCACCACCACAAAATTAAAACACCTCACCAGCACATAACTAAAAATACCTCACCATCACAAAATCAAAACACCTCACCACCACATAATTAAAACACCTCACCACCACATAATTAAAAACACCTCACCACCACGTAATTAAAACACCTCACCACCACAAAATTAAAACCTCACCACCACATAATTAAATACACCTCACCACCACATCATTAAAAACACCACCACAAAATTAAAATACCTCACCACCAAATAATTAAAAACACCTCACCACCACAAAATAAAAACACCTCACCACTACAAAATTAAAAACACCTCACCACCACAAAATTAAAAACACCTCACCACCATGAAATTCCAAACTCCTCACCACCACGTAATTCAAAACACCTCACCACCACATAATTAAAAACACCTCACCACCACAAAATTAAAAACACCTCACCACCACGTAATTAAAAACACCTCACCACCACAAAATTAAACATCTCACCACCACATAATTAAAAACACCTCACCACCACAAAATTAAAACACCTCACCACCACATAATTAAAAACACCTCACCACCACATAATTAAAACACCTCACCACCACAAAATTAAAACACCTCACCAGCACATAATTAAAAACACCTCACCACCACATAATTAAAACACCTCACCACCACATAATTAAAAACACCTCACCACCACGTAATTAAAAACACCTCACCACCACAAAATTAAAACACCTCACCACCGCATAATTAAATACACCTCACCACCACATCATTAAAAACACCTCACCACCACAAAATTAAAATACCTCACCACCAAATAATTAAAAACACCTCACCACCACAAAATTAAAACACCTCACCAGCACATAATTAAAAACACCTCACCACCACATAATTAAAAACACCTCACCACCACAAAATCAAAACATCCTCACCACCACATAATTAAAAACACCTCACCACCATGTAATTAAAAACACCTCACCACCATGAAATTTGAAACACCTCACCACCACATAATTAAAAACACCTCACCACCACAAAATTAAAAAACACCTCACCACCACGAAATTCGAAACACCTCACCACCACAAAATTAAAAACACCTCACCACCACAAAATTAAAAACACCTCACCACCACGAAATTCGAAACACCTCACCACCACGTAATTCAAAACACCTCACCACCACGTAATTTGCAACACCACACCACCACGTAATTTGCAACACCACACCACCACCTAATAAAAACACCTCACCACCACAAAATTAAAACACCTCACCACCACGAAATTCGAAACGCCTCACCATCACAAAATTAAAACACCTCACCACCACAAAATTAAAAACACCTCACCACCACGAAATTCGAAACACCTCACCACCACGAAATTCGAAACACCTCACCACCACGTAATTCAAAACACCTCACCACCACATAATTAAAAACACCTCACCACCACATAATTAAAAACACCTCACCACCACAAAATTAAAAACACCTCACCACCACATAATTAAAAACACCTCACCACCATGTAATTAAAAACACCTCACCACCACAAAATTAAAACACCTCACCACCACATAATTAAAAACTCCTCACCACCACAAAATTAAAATACCTCACCACCAAATAATTAAAAACACCTAACCACCACAAAATTAAAACACCTCACCACCACATAATTAAAAACACCTCACCACCACAAAATTAAAATACCTCACCACCAAATAATTAAAAACACCTAACCACCACAAAATTAAAACATCTCACCACTACAAAATTAAAAACACCTCACCACCACAAAATTAAAAACATCTCACCACCATGAAATTCGAAACTCCTCACCACCACGTAATTCAAAACACCTCACCACCACATAATTAAAAACACCTCACCACCACAAAATCAAAACACCTCACCACCACATAATTAAAACACCTCACCACCACATAATTAAAAACACCTCACCACCACCTAATTAAAAACACCTCACCACCACAAAATTAAAACACCTCACCACCACATAAGTAAATACACCTCACCACCACATCATTAAAAACACCTCACCACCACAAAATTAAAACACCTCACCACCACATAAGTAAATACACCTCACCACCACCTAATTAAAAACACCTCACCACCACAAAATTAAAACACCTCACCACCACATAAGTAAATACACCTCACCACCAAATAATTAAAAACACCTCACCACCACAAAATTAAAACACCTCACCACTACAAAATTAAAAACACCTCACCACCACAAAATTAAAAACACCTCACCACCATGAAATTCCAAACTCATCACCACCACATAATTAAAAACACATCACCACCACAAAATGAAAAACACCTCACCACCACATAATTAAAACACCTCACCACCACATAATTAAAAACACCTCACCACCACGTAATTAAAAACACCTCACCACCACAAAATTAAAACACCTCACCACCACATAATTAAAAACTCCTCACCACCACAAAATTAAAATACCTCACCACCAAATAATTAAAAACACCTAACCACCACAAAATTAAAACACCTCACCACCACATAATTAAAAACACCTCACCACCACAAAATTAAAATACCTCACCACCAAATAATTAAAAACACCTAACCACCACAAAATTAAAACATCTCACCACTACAAAATTAAAAACACCTCACCACCACAAAATTAAAAACATCTCACCACCATGAAATTAGAAACTCCTCACCACCACGTAATTCAAAACACCTCACCACCACATAATTAAAAACACCTCACCACCACAAAATCAAAACACCTTACCACCACATAATTAAAACACCTCACCACCACATAATTAAAAACACCTCACCACCACCTAATTAAAAACACCTCACCACCACAAAATTAAAACACCTCACCACCACATAAGTAAATACACCTCACCACCACATCATTAAAAACACCACCACAAAATTAAAATACCTCACGACCAAATAATTAAAAACACCTCACCACCACAAAATTAAAACACCTCACCACTACAAAATTAAAAACACCTCACCACCACAATATTAAAAACACCTCACCACCATGAAATTCCAAACTCCTCACCACCACATAATTAAAAACACATCACCACCACAAAATTAAAAACACCTCACCACCACATAATTAAAAACACCTCACCACCACATAATTAAAAATACCTCACCACCACAAAATTAAAACGCCTCACCACCACATAATTAAAAACACCTCACCACCACAAAATTAAAACACCTCACCACCACATAATTAAAAACACCCCACCACCACATAATTAAAAACACCTCACCACCACATAATTAAAACACCTCACCACCACAAAATTAAAACACCTCACCAGCACATAATTAAAAACACCTCACCACCACATAATTAAAACACCTCACCACCACATTATTAAAAACACCTCACCACCACGTAATTAAAAACACCACCACCACAAAATTAAAACACCTCACCACCGCATAATTAAATACACCTCACCACCACATCATTAAAAACACCTCACCACCACAAAATTAAAATACCTCACCACCAAATAATTAAAAACACCTCACCACCACAAAATTAAAACACCTCACCAGCACATAATTAAAAATACCTCACCACCACAAAATCAAAACACCTCACCACCACAAAATTAAAAACACCTCACCACCACGAAATTCGAAACACCTCACCACCACGTAATTCAAAACACCTCACCACCACAAAATTAAAACACCTCACCACCACAAAATTAAAAACACCTCACCACCACATAATTAAATACACCTCACCACCTCATCATTAAAAACACCTCACCACCACAAAATTAAAATACCTCACCACCAAATAATTAAAAACACCTCACCACCACAAAATTAAAATACCTCACCACCAAATAATTAAAAACACCTCACCACCACGTAATTAAAAACACCTCACCACCATGAAATTCGAAACACCTCACCACCACATAATTCAAAACACCTCACCACCAATAAATTAAAAACACCTCACCACCACGAAATTCGAAACAACGCACCACCACAAAATTAAAAAACACCTCACCACCACAAAATTAAAAACACCTCACCACCACGAAATTCGAAACACCTTACCACCACGTAATTCAAAACACCTCACCACCACGTAATTCGAAACACCTCACCACCACATAATTAAAAACACCCCACCACCACGTAATTAGAAACACCTCACCACCATGAAATTCGAAACACCTCACCACCACATAATTCAAAACCTCACCACCACAAAATTAAAAAACACCTCACCACCACGAAATTCGAAACACCTCACCACCACAAAATTAAAAACACCTCACCACCACAAAATTAAAACACCTCACCACCACGAAATTCGAAACACCTCACCACCACAAAATTAAAAACACCTCACCACCACAAAATTAAAACACCTCACCACCACGTAATTAAAAACACCTCACCACCACAAAATTAAAAACATGTAACCACCACATAATATAAAACACCTCACCACCACGAAATTTTAAACACCTCACCACCACAAAAATAAAAACACCTCACCACCACGAAATTCGAAACACCTCACCCCCACATAATTCAAAACACCTCACCACCACGTAATTCGAAACACCTCACCACCACGTAATTAAAAACACCTCACCACCATGTAATTAAAAACACCCCACCACCACAAAAATAAAAACACCTCACCACCACAAAATTAAAAACACCTCACCACCACAAAATTAAAAACACCTCACCACCACAAAATTAAAAACACCTCACCAGCACATAATTAAAAACACCTCACCACCACGTAATTAAAAACACATCACCACCACAAAATTAAAACACCTCACCACCACATAATTAAAAACACCTCACCACCACAAAATTAAAACACCTCACCACCACATAATTAAAAACGCCCCACCACCACATAATTAAAAACACCTCACCACCACATAATTAAAACACCTCACCACCACAAAATTAAAACACCTCACCAGCACATAATTAAAAACACCTCACCACCACAAAATCAAAACACCTCACCACATAATTAAAACACCTCACCACCACATAATTAAAAACACCTCACCACCACGTAATTAAAATACCTCACCACCAAATAATTAAAAACACCTCACCACCACAAAATTAAAACACCTCACCACTACAAAATTAAAAACACCTCACCACCACAAAATTCAAAACACCTCACCACCATGAAATTCGAAACTCCTCACCACCACGTAATTCAAAACACCTCACCACCACATAATTAAAAACACCTCACCACTACAAAATTAAAACAACCTCACCACTACATAATTAAAAACACCTCACCACCACGAAATTCGAAACACCTCACCACCATGTAATTCAAAACACCTCACCACCACATAATTAAAAACACCTCACCACCACATAATTAAAAACACCTCACCACCACAAAATTAAAAACACCTCACCACCACATCTATAATTCCAGTAATCTCTGTGTGTGTGTCTGTATGTGTGTCTGTGTGTGTGTATGCGTGTGTGTATGCGACCGCTGTTTCTCGACAACCACCGGTCCGATATACTTGAAACTTGCCAGGTGTATTGCTGGGGACCCGAGGATGTGCCTTTTCAAGGTTTAAGATTAATCGGAGAAGTAGTTACCGAGCTATGTCCAAAAAACGATTCAACCAATCAGAGAGCAGCGAGCTATCACGTGTGCCGAACGTGGCGAACAGACTCTGCCTCGGACGGCACATTTGAGAGCGTATTCATTTATTTCACGTTGGCAAACTATGTTGCCGTTAAACTATGTTTTAAAACTAATTAAAACTAATTTGCGATTCATTCGCTTTCCTGCGCGTTTGTGCACGCGATGGCGATTTCTTTACCAAACTCCGCAAGCCGTTCGCTTTGGACCAAACCATTTCATGTAAATAGAGGGGGGGGATTGTCACCGTACTCGCAAGCCGTTCGCTTTGGACCAAACCATTTCATGTAAATAGAGGGGGGGGATTGTCACCGTACTCGCAAGCCGTTCGCTTTGGCTTTGCGAATGGACCAAACCATTTCATGTAAATAGAGGGGGGGGGGGGGGGATATAATTTTAGATATATATATAGTACGGGCATGCCCTAGTAATTAAAAACACCTCACCACCACGTAATTAAAAACACCTCACCACCACAAAATTAAAACACCTCACCCCACATAATTAAAAACTCACCACCACAAAATTAAAACACCGCTCCAACACATAACTAAAAACGCCCCACCACCACATAATTAAAAACACCTCACCACCACATAATTAAAACACCTCACCACCACAAAATTAAAACACCTCACCAGCACATAATTAAAAACACCTCACCACCACAAAATCGAAACACCTCACCACCACATAATTAAACACCTCACCACCACATCATTAAAAACACCTCACCACCACGTAATTAAAAACACCTCACCACCACAAAATTATAACACCTCACCACCACATAAGTAAATACACCTCACCACCACATCATTAAAAACACCACCACAAAATTAAAATACCTCACCACCAAATAATTAAAAACACCTCACCACCACAAAATTAAAACACCTCACCACTACAAAATTAAAAACGCCTCACCACCACAAAATTAAAAACACCTCACCACCATGAAATTCCAAACTCCTCACCACCACGTAATTCAAAACACCTCACCACCACATAATTAAAAACACATCACCACCACAAAATTAAAAACACCTCACCACCACATAATTAAAAACACCTCACCACCACGTAATTAAAAACACCTCACCACCACAAAATTAAAACGCCTCACCACCACATAATTAAAAACACCTCACCACCACAAAATTAAAACACCTCACCACCACATAATTAAAAACGCCCCACCACCACATAATTAAAAACACCTCACCACCACATAAACACCTCACCACCTCACCACCACCACATAATTAAAAACACCTCACCACCAAACACCTCACCACCACAAAATTAAAACACCTCACCAGCACATAATTAAAAACACCTCACCACCACATAATTAAAACGCCTCACCTCACCACCACATAATTAAACGCCTCACCACCACATAATTAAAAACACCTCACCACCACAAAATTAAAACACCTCACCACCACATAATTAAAAACGCCCCACCACCACATAATTAAAAACACCTCACCACCACATAAACACCTCACCACCTCACCACCACCACATAATTAAAAACACCTCACCACCAAACACCTCACCACCACAAAATTAAAACACCTCACCAGCACATAATTAAAAACACCTCACCACCACATAATTAAAACGCCTCACCACCACATAATTAAAACACCTCACCACCACGTAATTAAAAACACCACCACCACAAAATTAAAACATCTCACCACCGCATAATTAAATACACCTCACCACCACATCATTAAAAACACCTCACCACCACAAAATTAAAATACCTCACCACCAAATAATTAAAAACACCTCACCACCACAAAATTAAAACACCTCACCAGCACATAACTAAAAATACCTCACCATCACAAAATCAAAACACCTCACCACCACATAATTAAAACACCTCACCACCACATAATTAAAAACACCTCACCACCACGTAATTAAAACACCTCACCACCACAAAATTAAAACCTCACCACCACATAATTCAAAACACCTCACCACCACGTAATTCGAAACACCTCACCACCACGGAATTAAAAACACCTCACCACCACATAATTAAAAACACCTCACCACCACATAATTTAAAACACCACCACCACGTAATTAAAAACACCTCACCACCACGTAATTCAAAACACCTCACCACCACATAATTAAAAACACCTCACCACTACAAAATTAAAACAACCTCACCACTACATAATTAAAAACACCTCACCACCACGAAATTCGAAACACCTCACCACCATGTAATTCAAAACACCTCACCACCACATAATTAAAAACACCTCACCACCACATAATTAAAAACACCTCACCACCACAAAATTAAAAACACCTCACCACCACATCTATAATTCCAGTAATCTCTGTGTGTGTGTCTGTATGTGTGTCTGTGTGTGTGTATGCGTGTGTGTATGCGACCGCTGTTTCTCGACAACCACCGGTCCGATATACTTGAAACTTGCCAGGTGTATTGCTGGGGACCCGAGGATGTGCCTTTTCAAGGTTTTAGATTAATCGGAGAAGTAGTTACCGAGCTATGTCCAAAAAACGATTCAACCAATCAGAGAGCAGCGAGCTATCACGTGTGCCGAACGTGGCGAACAGACTCTGCCTCGGACGGCACATTTGAGAGCGTATTCATTTATTTCACGTTGGCAAACTATGTTGCCGTTAAACTATGTTTTAAAACTAATTAAAACTAATTTGCGATTCATTCGCTTTCCTGCGCGTTTGTGCACGCGATGGCGATTTCTTTACCAAACTCCGCAAGCCGTTCGCTTTGGACCAAACCATTTCATGTAAATAGAGGGGGGGGATTGTCACCGTACTCGCAAGCCGTTCGCTTTGGACCAAACCATTTCATGTAAATAGAGGGGGGGGGATTGTCACCGTACTCGCAAGCCGTTCGCTTTGGCTTTGCGAATGGACCAAACCATTTCATGTAAATAGAGGGGGGGGGGGGGGATATAATTTTAGATATATATATAGTACGGGCATGCCCTAGTAATTAAAAACACCTCACCACCACGTAATTAAAAACACCTCACCACCACAAAATTAAAACACCTCACCCCACATAATTAAAAACTCACCACCACAAAATTAAAACACCGCTCCAACACATAACTAAAAACGCCCCACCACCACATAATTAAAAACACCTCACCACCACATAATTAAAACACCTCACCACCACAAAATTAAAACACCTCACCAGCACATAATTAAAAACACCTCACCACCACAAAATCGAAACACCTCACCACCACATAATTAAACACCTCACCACCACATCATTAAAAACACCTCACCACCACGTAATTAAAAACACCTCACCACCACAAAATTATAACACCTCACCACCACATAAGTAAATACACCTCACCACCACATCATTAAAAACACCACCACAAAATTAAAATACCTCACCACCAAATAATTAAAAACACCTCACCACCACAAAATTAAAACACCTCACCACTACAAAATTAAAAACTCCTCACCACCACAAAATTAAAAACACCTCACCACCATGAAATTCCAAACTCCTCACCACCACGTAATTCAAAACACCTCACCACCACATAATTAAAAACACATCACCACCACAAAATTAAAAACACCTCACCACCACATAATTAAAAACACCTCACCACCACGTAATTAAAAACACCTCACCACCACAAAATTAAAACGCCTCACCACCACATAATTAAAAACACCTCACCACCACAAAATTAAAACACCTCACCACCACATAATTAAAAACGCCCCACCACCACATAATTAAAAACACCTCACCACCACATAAACACCTCACCACCTCACCACCACCACATAATTAAAAACACCTCACCACCAAACACCTCACCACCACAAAATTAAAACACCTCACCAGCACATAATTAAAAACACCTCACCACCACATAATTAAAACGCCTCACCTCACCACCACATAATTAAACGCCTCACCACCACATAATTAAAAACACCTCACCACCACAAAATTAAAACACCTCACCACCACATAATTAAAAACGCCCCACCACCACATAATTAAAAACACCTCACCACCACATAAACACCTCACCACCTCACCACCACCACATAATTAAAAACACCTCACCACCAAACACCTCACCACCACAAAATTAAAACACCTCACCAGCACATAATTAAAAACACCTCACCACCACATAATTAAAACGCCTCACCACCACATAATTAAAACACCTCACCACCACGTAATTAAAAACACCACCACCACAAAATTAAAACATCTCACCACCGCATAATTAAATACACCTCACCACCACATCATTAAAAACACCTCACCACCACAAAATTAAAATACCTCACCACCAAATAATTAAAAACACCTCACCACCACAAAATTAAAACACCTCACCAGCACATAACTAAAAATACCTCACCATCACAAAATCAAAACACCTCACCACCACATAATTAAAACACCTCACCACCACATAATTAAAAACACCTCACCACCACGTAATTAAAACACCTCACCACCACAAAATTAAAACCTCACCACCACATAATTAAATACACCTCACCACCACATCATTAAAAACACCACCACAAAATTAAAATACCTCACCACCAAATAATTAAAAACACCTCACCACCACAAAATAAAAACACCTCACCACTACAAAATTAAAAACACCTCACCACCACAAAATTAAAAACACCTCACCACCATGAAATTCCAAACTCCTCACCACCACGTAATTCAAAACACCTCACCACCACATAATTAAAAACACCTCACCACCACAAAATTAAAAACACCTCACCACCACGTAATTAAAAACACCTCACCACCACAAAATTAAACATCTCACCACCACATAATTAAAAACACCTCACCACCACAAAATTAAAACACCTCACCACCACATAATTAAAAACACCTCACCACCACATAATTAAAACACCTCACCACCACAAAATTAAAACACCTCACCAGCACATAATTAAAAACACCTCACCACCACATAATTAAAACACCTCACCACCACATAATTAAAAACACCTCACCACCACGTAATTAAAAACACCTCACCACCACAAAATTAAAACACCTCACCACCGCATAATTAAATACACCTCACCACCACATCATTAAAAACACCTCACCACCACAAAATTAAAATACCTCACCACCAAATAATTAAAAACACCTCACCACCACAAAATTAAAACACCTCACCAGCACATAATTAAAAACACCTCACCACCACAAAATCAAAACACCTCACCACCACATAATTAATACACCTCACCACCACATAATTAAAAACACCTCACCACCACGTAATTAAAAACACCTCACCACCACAAAATTAAAAACACCTCACCACCACAAAATTAAATACACCTCACCACCACATCATTAAAAACACCACCACAAAATTAAAATACCTCACCACCAAATAATTAAAAACACCTCACCACCACAAAATTAAAACACCTCACCACTACAAAATTAAAACACCTCACCAACACATAATTAAAAACACCTCACCACCAAATAATTAAAAACACCACCACCACAAAATTAAAAACACCTCACCACCACATAATTAAAAACACCACCACCACGTAATTAAAACACATCACCACCACAAAATTAAAACACCTCACCACCACAAAATTAAAACACCTCACCACCACATAAATAAAAACGCCCCACCACCACATAATTAAAAACACCTCACCACCACATAATTAAAACACCTCACCACCACAAAATTAAAACACCTCACCACCACAAAATTAAAACACCTCACCAGCACATAATTAAAAACCTCACCACCACAAAATCAAAATACCTCACCACCAAATAATTAAAAACACCTCACCACCACGTAATTAAAAACACCTCACCACCATGAAATTCGAAACACCTCACCACCACATAATTCAAAACACCTCACCACCAATAAATTAAAAACCTCACCACCACGAAATTCGAAACACCGCACCACCACAAAATTAAAAACACCTCACCACCACAAAATTAAAAACACCTCACAACCACGAAATTAAAAACACCTCACCACCACGTAATTAAAAACACCACCACCACAAAATTAAAACACCTCACCACCGCATAATTAAATACACCTCACCACCACATCATTAAAAACACCTCACCACCACAAAATTAAAATACCTCACCACCAAATAATTAAAAACACCTCACCACCACAAAATTAAAACACCTCACCAGCACATAATTAAAAATACCTCACCACCACAAAATCAAAACACCTCACCACCACAAAATTAAAAACACCTCAACACCACGAAATTCGAAACACCTCACCACCACATAATTCAAAACACCTCACCACCACAAAATTAAAACACCTCACCACCACAAAATTAAAAACACCTCACCACCACAAAATTAAAAACACCTCACCAGCACATAATTAAAAACACCTCACCACCACGTAATTAAAAACACATCACCACCACAAAATTAAAACACCTCACCACCACATAATTAAAAACACCTCACCACCACAAAATTAAAACACCTCACCACCACATAATTAAAAACGCCCCACCACCACATAATTAAAAACACCTCACCACCACATAATTAAAACACCTCACCACCACAAAATTAAAACACCTCACCAGCACATAATTAAAAACACCTCACCACCACAATATCAAAACACCTCACCACATAATTAAAACACCTCACCAGCACATAATTAAAAACACCTCACCACCACGTAATTAAAAAGACCTCACCACCACAAAATTAAAACACCTCACCACTGCATCATTAAAAACACCTCACCACCACAAAATTAAAATACCTCACCACCAAATAATTAAAAACACCTCACCACCACAAAATTAAAACACCTCACCACTACAAAATTAAAAACACCTCACCACCACAAAATTCAAAACACCTCACCACCATGAAATTCGAAACTCCTCACCACCACGTAATTCAAAACACCTCACCACCACATAATTAAAAACACCACCACCACAAAATTAAAACAACCTCACCACCACAAAATTAAAAACACCTCACCACCACGAAATTCGAAACACCTCACCACCACAAAATTAAAAACACCTCACCACCACAAAATTAAAAACACCTCACCACCACGAAATTCGAAACACCTTACCACCACGTAATTCAAAACACCTCACCACCACGTAATTCGAAACACCTCATCACCACGTAATTAAAAACACCTCACCACCACAAAATTAAAACACCTCACCACCACGAAATTCGAAACACCTCGCCACCACAAAATTAAAAACACCTCAACATCACGAAATTCGAAACACCTCACCACCACAAAATTAAAAACACGTCAACATCACGAAATTCGAAACACCTCACCACCACGTAATTCAAAACATCTCACCACCACGTAATTCGAAACACCTCACCACCACGAAATTAAAAACACCTCACCACCACAAAATTAAAACACCTCACCACCACGTAATTAAAAACACCTCACCACCACAAAATTAAAAACACGTAACCACCACATAATATAAAACACCTCACCACCACGAAATTTTAAACACCTCACCACCACGTAATTAAAAACGTTGGAGTGTTTACATGAGGAGTTAAACGGAAGTGTAACCACTTGGTGAGCATTCGATAAGCTCCTTGGTCATGGAACACACGACACACACCTGTATTGCGAGAGACGGTTTTGGAGGGAATGTGGTCAAACCAGGTGATCTCATCATTGATTCGCATAAATCCGCGATAAAAAATAAATAAATAATGGAATCCACGATAGAAATAAAAATAAAAAGGAATCCTTGTTTTGGTTTTAAAAGGTCTGAACTGTGAGGAGGTTTAAGGTAGAGGAATAAAGAAAAGAAGAGATTAACATGAGTTTAACAACTTATTGATTTTTTTTTAATCGATTGGGTAAACTTACCATGGCTAAGGAGAACATTCTTGGTTTGGGAACGAAGTACGGGTTGTCCAACAAGTCACGAACAATGCATCCAACGTTGAAGTTCAAGGTGGGAGTGGGAGAACTCCACGCGAATTGGAGAGTAACTGGTTGACGAGGGGATATAATAGAGGGATAGGGAACGGGGAGGAGGGAGGAGGGGATTTCCCTTCCTCTTGGACTTGCCCTGTTTTATCTGTTACCATATGAAACACACACGTTTCATATGACTTAATTCTGTTTGAACCAGTTACACACTGCTGTTGCGAACCTAAAACACTTTTAGCAATTCTACTTCTCAGCGATTAGAGTACTGTAAGTGAAGTACACAGAGAAAGTGCAAATATACAATAAATTCACCAAACACCACACAAGACCAATGCTGCGGACTGATGAAAATATAATTTATTTCTCTCCATATACCCAAATCAGTCAACATGTCAACATGGAGAATCACAACAAAACATGTCCCAGTTTTCATGCTACTACAGTAGTGTGCATAACACTGTAAGCTCAGCAAATATCAGACAAACGTAAAATACTGTATCCAGTACAGGTTACAATTACAGTAAAAAGGAAAAAAATCTGAAAAACCTGAAAATACAGTACAGAAAATACTAGACATTATCTCTTCGCCGAGCTGGATCTGGCCAGAGAATTTCATCAACATCACAGGCGATATCCTCATTGGCAAGACAACGTGGGAAGAACCGTCTCGAATGTCGGATCCATCCTTGCACAGCTGCGGCGTCGATTTGGTCACAGGCCTCCTCCATGGCCTGAATGAGGGGTACCTGAGCCTGGGGCCAGAGATCGTAAACCCTCCACCGTCATGCCGAGAAAAACTCTTCGATTGGGTTTAGAAACGGAGAGTATGGTGGAAGGTATAGTACTGTAAACTGTGGATGGTGTTGAAACCAGTTCTGGACCAGAGCAGAGCGGTGGAACGACACATTGTCCCAGACGACAATGTATTGCATCTGGTGCACTTGGTTTACTGCTGTGACGATGTTGTGCAATCGGTCCAAAAATGTGAGAATGTGAGGTGTGTTGTAAGGGCCCATATCGGCATGACGGAGGAGGACCCCAGTCTGTGCAATGGCAGCGCAAAGGGTGATGTTACCCCCACGTTGCCCTGGCACATTGATTATAGCCCTGTGGCCAATGATATGTCTGCCGCTCCTTCTTGATTTTGTGAGGTTGAACCCTGCCTCATCTATGTATATGAAGTCATGCGGGATTTCCTCAGCATCCATCTGTAAAACTCTCTGAAATACAGTGAAAGACAAGATTGTGTAATTCAGCATAGATCTAGTATACAGT
The DNA here is from genome assembly GCF_964187855.1 of Myxine glutinosa. NCBI lineage: Eukaryota > Metazoa > Chordata > Myxini > Myxiniformes > Myxinidae > Myxine > Myxine glutinosa. The sequence continues at coordinate 6,284 of NW_027618586.1, read as the reverse complement.
AAATTTACATGTAAAAAGGTTACGTGTGCAGTATGCAACATCACAGTGCTAAAGTGAACAATACATACCTCCACATACTCATGCCGCAGCTGTTTGACCCTCTCTGAATTCCGCTCAAAAGGCACTCGATAAACTTGTTTCATTTGAACCTGATGTCCTTTCAGGATGCGTGCCAGTGTTGACAGAGAGACCTGATGGACATCTATCTATAATTCCAGTAATCTCTGTATGTGTGTTTGTTTGTTTGTCTGTGACCGCTGTTTCTCGACAACCACGGGTCCGATATACTTTAAACTTGCCAGGTATATTGCTGGGGACCCGAGGATGTGCCTTTTCAAGGTTTCATATTAATCGGACAATTACTTACCGAGCTATGTCCAAAAAACGATTCAACCAATCAGAGAGCAGCGAGCTATCGCGTGTGCCGAACGTGGCGAACACACTCTGCCTCGGTCGGCACATTTGAGAGCGTATTCATTTATTTCACGTTGGCAAACTATGTTGCCGCTATGTTGGCGTTAAACTATGTTTTAAAACTAATTAAAACCATTTCATGTAAATAGAGGGGGGGGGGGGGGGGGGGATTGTCACTGTACTCGCAAGCCGTTCGCTGTTCGCTTTGGCGTTGCGAATGGACCAAAACATTTCATGCACCAAACCATTTCATGTAAAGCGTTCGCCGTTCGCTTTGGCGTTGCGAATGAACCAAAACATTTCATGAACCAAACCATTTCATGTAAATAGAGGGGGGGGGATATAATTTTAGATATAGATATAGTACGGGCATGCCCTAGTTATTGAAAATGGCATGGTCACCGATAATGTTGGCTTGAATTTCTCTGAGCCTGACAGCATTATTGGCCAAAACCAAGTTTATGATCTCTCTCTCTTGTTCTTGCGTGAACATGGGCCCCCTTCCTCCTTGTCGTTCTCGACCCTCAATCCTATGTCACATGTCACAGGTAAATGTCACAGGAAGGGATATCAAAAGTGCTGATATGGTGCATGCAATAAGCAGCTGATTACTGTAAACTGTCCACAGATTTTATTTTACCTGTTTTCTTGTCGAAATGTCCTAATGACAGATGCCACTGTATATCTGCTAAGATTTGGCTGAACTCTTAGTCCTGCCTCCCTCAGCGCCAATCCGTGGTTCACGACATGGTCAACTAGTGTTGCGCGAATTTCATTTGATAAATTTGGTCCTCTTCTTCTTTGAGCACGTTCTCCTCCTGCTTCAGGTCTTCCTCTTCCTCTACCGCCTTCTCCTCCTCCGTGGATTCCCCGTGGCACCCTCACTCTTCTTCTTCTGACTCCTTCCATTTTGGTTGAAGACAGGTGAACTCACCTGCTGCATTTTTATAGTGCTTAAACCTGATTGGTGTGTCTACAATTAAGCAATCGTGTGTTTGCGCACCTGCTGGCTGTGTTTAACCAATTGGCTCATAGGTGTGGTAATTTGACAGTCCGTGCTTTGGAATTGCAAGGACGTGACATCATGATATACTTCTGTGTCTAATGTATACAAGTGTGTTTAGTGTTTTGCAAATCAGGTGCAGGACAGGGGAGGGGAGGGGTAGGGTCAGATGAAGGGTGAGAGGGGGATGTAGGAAGAGCAGTTGATAGTGTGTCAGAGATTACAGAAGAGTTACAAGAAAGGGAAGGATGAGGAGGACGAAAGGTTTGATGGTGAAGGGATGAGGCACAGTGAGAGTTTGTTTGAGGGGGGGCAGAGGAAAGTAGAAGGTTGACTCACCTGCTGCATTTTTATAGTGCTTAAACCTGATTGGTGTGTCTACAATTAAGCAATCGTGTGTTTGCGCACCTGCTGGCTGTGTTTAACCAATTGGCTCATAGGTGTGGTAATTTGACAGTCCGTGCTTTGGAATTGCAAGGACGTGACATCATGATATACTTCTGTGTCTAATGTATACAAGTGTGTTTAGTGTTTTGCAAATCGGATGCAGGACAGGGGAGGGGAGGGGGAGGGGTAGGGTCAGATGAAGGGTGAGAGGGGGATGTAGGAAGAGCAGTTGATAGTGTGTCAGAGATTACAGAAGAGTTACAAGAAAGGGAAGGATGAGGAGGACGAAAGGTTTGATGGTGAAGGGATGAGGCACAGTGAGAGTTTGTTTGAGGGGGGGCAGAGGAAAGTAGAAGGTTGGGTGAGGTGGAGGTATGACATAGGAGGGAGAGGAAGTGGAGAGGAGGCAGCTTTGAGAAGGAGGTGGGAGGAGGGAGAATTTGGGAGGGATGGTTGGGGGGGAGATTTGAAGGGGAGGGGCAAGGGGGGAGTTTAGAAAGTGGATGATTAATGAAAGATGAACATATATATCAAATTGGGTTTGTTGTGATTTTCAAGTTAGCGATTCGTTTAAGAACGATGGAGGAGGGATGGAATGAATGAGAATTTAGAGCATGGAGTGATTTGGAATCATAAGAGATTGAATATTTTTTTGAAATGGAATGAGTTGAAGAGGAAATTGAGAGGAGCCTTTTAAATAAGAAGAAAAACAGCGTGTTGTAATAAACCACTGAAGGGGATAGTTGAAACATATTTAAACAGAACTGTGAAGAACAATCTTATATTCACAAAAATACCAATGGGGAGAGGAAGCCTAGAGCGACGACCACGAGTCACTTGAACAGGGCAAAAGGTCTAGGTTGAGCTCAGCAATAAGATCCCTCTTTGTTGCACATCACCATCATGATATTTCAATCATGTCTCCAGCCTATTGATTTGCATACACAGTTATGGCCAAAAATATTGGCACCCTTGCACTTTTTTCAAATAATGCACCATTTCTTCCAGAAAATTGTTGAAATAAAAAAATATTTTGGTATCCACATATGTATATCTTTGGTTTGTAGTGGAACAAAACAAAAAAAGCTGAAAAAACACTAAATCTCAGCTTATTCCACACAGAAATCCTAAAATGGCCCGGACAATATTTTTGGCACCTTTTAGAAGTTTTTTTTTTTTTTTTTTTTTTGTATACAAGATCGAGGCTCGTGAAAGAGCGAACATTAATTACACAGAAAGACAAACAGACACATAAAACAAATAATATCGGGAGCGGTAGACAAGATGGGGAGAGAGGGGGAAGGACACAAACACAACATTTGTCGTTAGAAATAATTAGATTTCAAGCCGGTGATTCTCCTTTACTTTGGAATTGATCTCACCTGTGGTGAGTTACAGGTGCCTGCAACATAAAAATGACTCATTCAACCAGTTTGGTGTTGCTATGCGAGAGAAAAAGGAGTCATTCTCCTGTTTTGTGTCACTGTCTGCACCGTAATGAGCCTGGAGAAAAGAAAGAAAACCAGAGAATTGCCCGAGGAGGTCAGACACAAGATTGTAGCCAAGCATAGACAATCTCAAGGCTACAAGTCCATCTCCAGAGACCTTGATGTTCCTGTCTCCACTGTACACAATTTTCTCAGGAAGTTTAAGGCCCATGACACTGCAGCCAAACTCCCTGGACATGGCCGCAAGAGAAAACTTGATCGAAGATTGCAGTGAATAGTTGTTCGAATGGTGGAGAAAGCACCTCGATCAACTGCCAAACAGATTCAAGCTGCCCTTCAGACACAAGGTACGACAGTTTCAACTCGCACCATCCGTCGCCAGCTCAATGAAAGGGGTTTTTGTATACTGAATCGAGGCTCGTGAAAGAGCTAACATTTATTCCACAAACAAATCAACCAGACAAACAAAACATACAAAAAGAGGGAGCGAAAGACAAGATGGGGAGAGGAGGGGGAAGCACACAAACAATATGGTAGGACACCCAGGAGGACCCCACTGCTGAGAGAGAGACATAAGAAAGCCCAACTATAGTTTGCCAAAACACACCTGAACAAGCCAAAATCCTTCTGGGAGAATGTCCTGTGGATAGATGAGACCAAATTAGAGCTTTTTGGTAAAGCACATCATCTCTATGTTTACAGAAAACAAAATGAAGCCTTCAAAGAAAAGAACACCTTCCCTTCAGTCAAACATAGAGGAGGTTCAGTGATGTTTTGGGGTTGCTGTGCTGCCTCTGGTACTGGGTGCCTTGAATGTGCGCATGGCATCATGAAATCAGAAGATTAACAAGGCATTTTGGAGCACAATGTAAAACCCAGTGTCAGAAATCTGGGTCTCCATTGAAGGTCATTGGTCTTGCAACAGGACAATGACCCCAAACACACTTCAAAAAGCACCCAGGAATAGTTCAAGCCAAAATGCTGGACTGTTCTGAAGTGGCCAACAATGAGTACAGATTATAAATCTCATTGAAAACCTGTGGGGAGTCCTGAAAACAGCAGTTGGGAGAAGGCACCCTTCAAATCTGGGAGAACTGGAGCAGTTTGCACAAGAAGAGTGGGCTAAACTGCCAGTAGAGAGGTAGAGAAGTAGGTAGGAAGCTCATTCATGGCTATAGGAAGCGCTTCACTGCAGTTATTTTGTCCAGACTGCTACCAAATATTAAGTCTAGGATGTGAATAATTTTGTCAATGCCATTTCTTTTTATTTTCTGATTTAAAAGGATATATTGAGTTCTGAATCAAAAACAAAGGTTCTGTAATATTAACAGTGAAATAAAGAATTGTGGAGACCAAATACTTTTGTCAATTTCAACTTATTTTTCGAGAAAATTGTGAGTTATTTTAAAAAAGTGCAAGGGTGATAATATTTTTGGTCACGACTGTATGTATTTTAATGCAATTTGTATATGAGTATGTTTATGAGCCTGGTGTTGGCTTAGCGGTTAGGGTGCAGGTTTGGGATCCTCGGATCCTGGATTCGAATCTTGGTCGATTGCTGAATTAACGCCAGGGTGGTTGACTCAGCCTGTCATCCTTCTGAGGTCGGCAAATTGAGTACCAGTTCACTGGTAATTCCCTGTGTGTCGCAAGAGGCAACTAACAGGGTCGGCGGCAGGAAGGGCATCTGCCTGTAAAACTTTGCTTCAAAAAGGGGATCACGGTGCCCAAAAATGGCCAAACCCCACTTTGCGGGGAGAAATGGCCTCTAAAAGTGGTTCATTTGAGTGATAGCAAACCTGCCCAGAGCTCTGAAGCAAAATGTGGTGCCAGTGGGGCAATCATGATGGAAAGTGCAGCAAAGGTATCCTCAAACACCACCGAGTGCAGCATTAAATGTTCAGGTAGTTTCTGTCGTGGAAGGAAGAGGTTAAAAACAAGTAAAATAAATTAAAATCGTGCATACCCAGGTATCGTTACAAAACCCTCGGTGACAATATGCAGATTTCCCTAAGGCAATAATCGCAAAGATTAGAATTGGATTTAGTTATTTATCTTCCTATATTTATTTAAAATCGTTAGCGGTGTCAAGAATAATAAAAACAACTCAAATGAAAAACTAAACTGAAGGTTATTGATATGAAAACAAGCGTTACGCCTCGGTCCCCCATCGGGGAAGTGATGTGAGTTGACAAAGTTGAAGACGCAGAAAACATGCTATGATATGATATTTCGCTCACAAGGTTCAGACATACATGGAGGCGGCCATCTTGGATTTTGAAGTGGCGACCCAATTTTCAATAGCGTTCTTCCTTATGCCTAGATACACCCACACACCAGATTAGAAGTTGGTACTTCGCTTATTTTTCAAGATATTCTGCTCACAAGGTTCAGACATACATGGCGGCGGTCATCTTGGATTTTGACGTGGAGACCCAATTTTCAACAGCGTTCTTCCTTGTGCCGAGATACACCCACACACCAGATTAGAAGTTGGTACTTCGCTTATTTTTCAAGATATTCAGCTCACAAGGTTCAGACATCCATAGCATCAGACATACATAGCGGCGGCCATCTTGGATTTTGACGTGGGTTGCACCCGCACACCAAATTCGAATGCGGCCCTTCGCTTACGCATGCACGCATGCAGGCCCGCACGCACACACGGACGGAGGGGAAAACCATAGTCCCCCTTTCGCTCCGCTGTGCGACGGGGGACAACAAAATGGCGACAATGACGCATCACAGCAATGGAAGGAAATAAAAAGAGCAAAAAGAAAACTGCGGTTCAGCCGTGAATGTGTAACCAACAAACACACAAATGCTTGAAATTATTTATAAGAGGTTGCCCTTTGCTCGTGTTGTGGGATTGTTCTCACGAACAGGTGTGGAGGTGAAAGGTTTTTTGGAACCTTGAAACCAGTTGATTCAGGCAGATAGGGCTCATTAGGCCTTGGTAGGCAGATCAGCTCACAGAAGGAAACTCTGAATCCAAAAATCCGCTGCTGCCGTGCGGTTCCGGTTTTGAAATC
>NW_027618585.1:0-67856 GCF_964187855.1 Myxine glutinosa | reverse complement strand
AACCATTTTGGGGTGAGTTCCCATTGTACTTGCGGGGGGTCTAACATCACCTTTCCAGCAGGGTAAGTTGTTAGATTTGACATTTTTGTAATGTCCTGACATGACACTATATTGTAACCAAATTTGGTCCATGTATGAGATGGGTTGAAATAACCCATTATTGGGGTCATTTTAGGGGGGGTCTGGTGACTAGTTCCAGCAGGGGGGGTCAATCTTACATACTTTTTTTTACTCAGCTTGATACCCCCAACAACTCTAGGGGGTCAAACCTTTTGTATGCTATGGGTTGAAATAGAGTGTAGTAGGCTCTCTGACTAATATGAACACTGCAAGGACTCTGGGGTGAATTACCGGGGGTAGAAAAGATCAAGGTTTTTGATGGGGGACGATAAGAAGATGGTGTGTGAACAGCTGTTTTAAAGACCTGGAGGGAGGAGTGGATTGAAGGGAGTGGGGGAGTTATGTTCCAGAGGCGGGAGAAAAGGGGAATGAAAGAGTGAAGGTGAGCAGAGAGCCTAGACTTTGGCAGTTTTAACCATAAGAGGGTTCCAGGCAGATCTTGTGCGACCTGAAGGAATATTGGGGGGGACAGAGCACAGAGAGAGCTGGGGAGCAAGGCCGGAGAGGAGTCGGTATAGAAGACAGAAAGACCACCAACCTGCCTGCGGTGAGTGAAGTGAAAGGCCCTCGGCGTTGACTACATCGCAGGAGATTCCAATGATTCTGAAAGCTTTGGCCTCAACAGCGTGAAGCCGAACAAGATGTGAGGCAGGAGCACCAGCCCAGAGGGGGGAACAGTATTCCATTGAGCTGCGGATGAAAGCCTTGTATGTGGTGAGGAGCTCAGGTGTGCCAAGGAAGGACTTTCGGCACGACGGAGGATGCCCAGTCGGCGACTGGTCTTGGAGGCCAGCTTGGAAATGTGGTTTTCCCAACAAAGATCATGGCAGATAGTGAGACCCAAAAGCTTGAACGACAGAACTTCTTGGAGAGGATTGTTGAGAAAGTAGATGGGAGGGGTTGTCCAGTCGGTCCCTTTCGGAGAGGACATTGTAAGAGTGTGAGATTTGTCAGGATTGAAAGACATGTTCCACTTGTTTGACCAGTCTGTGATTTTGTCCAGGTCTGCAGAGAGTGAGAGGCTGCAGACTGCCGATCTGAGGGATGAGGAATGGAGCGACAGAGAGTAGAGTCGTCAGCAAAGAGATAGAGAGGATTTTCAAGAGAGTCAGAGAGATCATTGATGAAGACCAGAAAAAGCACAGGGCCCAGAACACTACCTTGGGGAACTCCAGCCTGAACAGGAAGAGGAGATGAGAGAAACCCATTCAGGGCCACACGTTGACTACGACCAGAGAGGAAGTCCACCAGCCATGCGTGGAGATTTCCATGGATACCAAAGGAGAGTTTGGAGAGCAGAGCAGGGTCGCAGACCGTATCGAAGGCACGTGAAATGTCAAGGAGACAGCTCTAATTTCCTGTTTGGCGTTGAGGACCTCCATCCATTGTTGAGAAAGCAGAAAGCAGCATGTCCAGAGTAGAGTGACCAGGTCTGAAACCAAATTGATGATCAGAGATCAAGCCATTGGAGAAGAGGAAAGATTTAATATCTGAAGCAATGATGGATTCCATGACTTTGCTGATAATTGGGAGAAGGCTGATTGGTCTGTAGTTGCTGGGATCTGTTTTTGCACCTTTTTTGTGCAAAGCGGTGTGATGTTGGCTGATTTCCAAGCAGATGGCAGATGACCTTGAGCAAAAGAGAGGGTGAAGAGAACAGTAAGAGGGAGTGAAAGAGCAGAAGAACATGATTTTAGGACCCGTGGGCTGATGCCGTCAGGACCAGTTGCAGAATCAGAGTCGAGGGTTGACAGAAACTTTTCCACCTTGTCAGGAGGAAAGGACACAGAGTCCAGGAGCAGCTGGGTACGACTGGGTACGGTGGGTACAGAGAGGATGGGTTTGGACACAAGATTTAGAGGCAAACACAGAGTTGAGGCATTCAGCTTTTTCACGTGCGGAGTCATCCGTTAAGCCGTTTGAGGTGAGGGAGGGAGATGGAGGGGGAACAAACACCAGAAATAGATTTGACCAGACGCCACCAGGATTTGGAAGAGGGAGACAGATAAGAGAGTTCGGTCTTGAGAATGGTGAGATATTGTTTTCCTGGCTCTCCTGAGGGTGGACACACACTTGTTTCGGGCTTTGTGAAAGGAAATGAGATTTCCTTCCGTTGGATTTGCTTTCCAGGAGACGAAAGCAAGTTGTTTCAGGGCAACAGCCTCACCACAAGATTCCGTGTACCATGGACGGGAGGAAGGGTATGACAACTGAAGACGAGATGGTATAAATCTGTGCATGAGAGAGAGCAATTTACTTTGAAAGAATTCCCAGGATGAGTTGATGTCAGAGGCGGTAGGAGATGGGAGACCAATCCAGATGATTGATGGCTGCTTGAAGACCGTGCCAGTTGGCCTGAGTGAAATGCCAGACTCGTCGACGCTGAGGACGCTCTCTGAGAATGGTCAGAGAGATGTCCACTTTGACAAGCACATGATCAGATGAGCCGATTGGAGCAGAAGAAGAGCAGCAGACATTTTCAGGGAAGTTTGTCATAACCAAATCCAGAAGAGAAGATGCTCCGTTGACTGAGATCCGGGGTCGGGAAATTGACAGATTGTGTCAGTCCCAGTGAGTCGCAGAAGTCCTTTGCTGAAGAGCCATGGCTGGTGAGAGAGCGGTACCCACACCCAGCCAACTGGCATGGTGACAATTGAAATCACCACATATGAGGAAGAGAGAGTTGGGATGGGTAGATAGAAGTTGGTCCATATTATCAGACAGTGAGATGTAGATGGAGTCATCGCTGATTGGTGGACGGTACAACACACATATGAACAAAAGGTGGGAGCGAAGGGGAAGCCGTAGCCAAAGGTATTCCTGGGGGTGAGGTGGAGAGAGGGCAGTGGAGGGCGAGTGAGGAAGAGAGTTTTTTATAAAGATAGCAACCCCACCTCCAGGACGAGGCTCAGGTCTATCATACCGGAGGAGGGGGAGTAACCTGGAGAGATATACCAAGGCATCAGAGACATCATGAAGGAGGAAAGTTTCTGTTAAGCAGATCACATCTGGTTTGTCAGAAGCAACCCTGTATGGAGAGGTCAGTCAAGTTTGAGCGAAGGCCCCGGATGTTTGAGGTCCATACTGTTAATGAAGAGGAAGGGGGAGCATCGGGGTCCAGAACAGGGGGGGGGGGGGGAGGGGTAGGGTAAGATGTTGGAAGAGGAGGAAGAGGTAGGGAGAGCTGTTGAAGGTGTGGTCAGAGATTTCAGAATAGCTTGGAGAAAGGGAAGAATGGGGGCGGACAAAAGGTTTGATGGAGATTGGGTGAGGCACAGTGAGGTGTTATTTGAGGAGGGGGAAGAGCAAGGCAGAAGTTTTGGGGAGATGAAGGTGAAAGTTGGAAGGAGGAAGAAGCAGGGAGGCTGCTTTGAGGAGGTAGGGGTGAGAGGGGAGTCTAGGAGGGGAGGAGCGAGGGAGAGTTTCGGAGGGGGAGGGGTGTGGAGGAGTTTAGGAGGAGGGGGAGGAGAGGGGCAAGGGGGGAGATTTGAAAGGGATGGGTGATGGGGAGGATTTGTGAGGGGGAGGGGTGAGATTGGATTTTGAAAAGTGTACGATTCATGGGAAACGAACAATTTTATGCAAAATGAGTTTGAGACCTTCGAGTCAAAAATACGTTTGAGGACACTGGAGGAGGGATGGAGTTCTGGATAGTTTAGGGAATGTAGAAAGGAGGAACTGTATGAGATGGTATTATATATATTTTTTGGAATGAATAGATTTGGTGAGCAAGACGAAAGCATCCTTTTGTAGGAAAAGAAGAAAAGGGGTGTTATAATATATGAGAGAAAATAGTTGTTCAGGGGGAGAGATTATACATTTCTAACCGCGTGATCGCGAACGAAGAACGAACGAACAAAAAGAACAACAAATAAACGAATAAGACCTGGGAAGGAAATATTTTTTTGGGGTTTTTTTTTTTTTTTTTTTTGTGAGTACAGATATTAAACAAGGAGGTTACGGGGTGAACGACTGGTACGAAACAGAGAACGAAAATAATTTCAGCGCATTCGACGAATCGCTGAGAGAAAAACAAAACCACAAGGTCGGAGACGGTACGGATAGTCTAAGCCTACGAGTACTAGGCCGCAGAATACTCGATACCATTAACCGACGATTGTAGTTATACATGTACGAAAAATTAGCACCGAAAATTTTCCAAAAGATACGCTTCGGTACATACGCCGAAAGATAGATACAGTCTCGACAAAAACACAATTGAGAAATATCACTTAGCTTCAAAAGCGTGAGCGCATGGAGCAGCTTCGAAAAGACGTGACCTCGCCGTGATCTTGCGAGATCTCAATCCCAAATATATATATAGATATATATATAGATATATAATATATATAGATATATATTTCACTGCTCATTTGACCGAAAGAGGTCAAATGAGCAGTGCTCCGCTTGCTTTATGTGACAGCTACAAACCAGGGTCAATTGGCCATTTCAATGCCGAAGGAAAACACCTGAAACACCAGCTTACTTCATTCCCACAGTGGTTAGCGCACACCTCTGTCAATCGTCAGTTGATAAAACAAAAACTACCATTTGAATTGCCAGTCAACGCAGGCCAACACTAGCCTTCACAAAGTGCAGCATTCATTCCTCTTAATCAGAAGCCTTTTCCAGCAGAGCCTGTGCGGAATGTGAAATATGTGCCTCGCCTACAAACGTATTGTTACAGACACGACTTTGATGTTAAGGTGGGCCGAGCGGAATGGCCGTCGTGTCCGCACAAATTACCCGACTATACTCGACGTTGACGAAGCCGCGCCACGCTGGCTCAATAAGAAAAAGAAGACACCCGGCTGGATTACAATAACACAATACGACACCAATGTTTCGATTCTCAAGTATATTCGTACGGAAAAGGTTAGATTACAGGGGCTAGAGGTATATTACAGGAAGACAGGCACTTAGACACACTCTTATATTAACCCCGGACAGACGACAGACACACGGGACAACGGCTGACTCACACGGGGGTTTGATGGCTAGGAAAGGCAGGTAGCGATGGCTCCAGGTGCACCTGGGCTCAAAGGTCAGAATCGACTCGGTCCGGTCCAGAGATGCGGGGAGGTCGCAGCGCTCGGATGGCGTCTTGTCTGCTCAAGCTGGGGGCGCATCTGACTCAGCGCTCGCAGGTGGCTTTCCTTCTCCAAGCTGGGTGCGCATCTCTCGTCACATCCGGCGCGGGGGCCGCGTATATCCGGCGGGGAGTGACACGCCCTCGGCTCGTTAGCTCCGCCTCGTGGAATCGGCACGTTGCTTCTCATTGGGTGCGTGCGGGGGGTTTACCAGGCTCCGCCCTTGACGAGGAGCTGACAAGGAGCCCCTTCGTGGTAACCCCGTGGAGCGCATGGTCTATGGCGCTAATCGAGCCGGTGTGAGGACGCATCCTCCCCCGCTCCGCCGCCATCTCCTGGTGTTGTTGTTGTAATTGTTGGGGAAGAAGATGGAAGGAGGTATGGGAAAGGTCCTAAACTCACTACTGATGCCATATAATCACATTCTGGTGCAACGAAGAGTCATAATTAATGGAGACGAGGCCTTAACTGACATAGAATAAGAATAACTAGGAAGATGTCCGAAAGTTGTCTACGTGTGGTGCGGTGGACCTGGGCACGACATTTAATGGGGGAATAAGGGGAAGGTCGGCTCTACTGATTGTTATTTACATGCAATGGGACTAGGGAATGGGGGATCGGGGAAAGTTGGGGAGTATTGGAGAAGATAGGGGAATATTTACAAGCGGATATGGAGGCCAAATTCCATATTCGCAACATTGCACCCTTCTCTACCCTCGGGGCGTCCCGACCCGATAAATTTTTACCTACTTTAGTGTGGCACGCAATGTAGTTCCCTCTACTATTAACTCTACCCTGAGTGCGACAGTTTTACAGATATTCACAAATGAGTAAATATGTCCCCCTGCGACGTTGCACCCTTCTCCTCACAGAAACACACCCACAGGATAACCGAATCCGGAAAGAATTCTCAAACTAAACATACAGCCGGTAGGGAGCATTATTTACAAGACTACGCTGCTATTTACACTACGATCCAGGACCTGTTTTTGGAGGAACACATGCAGATGTTATGCATAGAGAGAGAGCGCGCTTGCCAGCATCGATACACCAACCCACGAGTGCTCTGTGGCCTTTAATAACGTGCAGAGCACCCTTCCCGAGCATCAACAGCACCACCCCATCACCAATCGGTGCAGTCACCCTTGTTCATTGGAATAAAAATAAATTCGACAACCCCTAACCCTGCAGGTGTCTCTTGCTCTTCTTGTGGTGCACTTGGTGGTGTTAACTATTAGTGGTTCACCTGTATGGCATAGGTGCCACGTTGACCCATAGGTCCATCCCCGGGTGGTGCTTGGCCGCAAACGAACTGCGGTCCATTGTGGGTGGCCACAAACATTGCGGTCCATATGGTGTATCGATCCCGGCAGCAAACAGCGAAAGTGCAGGCCCACAACTGCGCAGCCAGCACCTCTCTCTCCTCTCTCTCTACCCCGAAGCCAGATCCTCGGAGGTGGGAGACAAAAGAAGAAACAAGTGAGTAAGGTGGTAAGGGCGCAAAAGTGCACGCAATGTAAGGTGATGCACACTGGGGGCACATGGGAACCAGGTGAGACAGGTACGTTCCTATCGTACGCCCCCCCCCACCAGGTAACCTACATGGCCCCTCCCTTACCCCTTACTGCATCCACAAAACACAACACTACCCATAAACATCTACTTTACAAATCAACAAACATCCCTACTGTCTTCCCCGTTCCTCCCATAAACCAAATTCGTCTTCTCTCCCTCCTAACCAATCAAATTTGCCATTTTCAACTCTCCTCAAAATTTGCCATCTCCAACTCAACATCATAATTTGCCATCACCAATTCATCATCAGTCCCTCCTAAGGAGGGAGAGATGGAATCACCCCAATGTCTCATCCACGTCGTGATGCGTCTCACAATCCACACAGCAATTTCATTTCCTGCAACAAAACAAAGAAAACACAGGTGTGGAGTCATCATCATCACCTCAGGTAAGTGGCTGCGTATGGTGCGACAGGTTCATCAATCCTAACTATTTCCTAAGTGACTTTAACAACTTTACACTACCCGGGGTCTTTCTCCGGCCAAACCATTGGCCCTCTTACACTATGGGTTCTAAAAACCAATTCCCATTGGCCAAACTGTGGTGCGCTTCAATTTGGGGTCTCACTCCCCCGATTCATCTCCCGGTGCCCTCGCACAATTTCTGGGCTGCGGCGTGTACCTCTCCCAGTGGGTCTACCCACCTGCACACCTCCACCACTGCAGTTGCCTCCGAGCTTACCTGCTCCTCACCCTAACCTAACTACCTGGGGAAGGCCCTCTGGCACTCTCCCCACTTGGTGCCCTCTCTGGCACTGGGCTACCCGGGTCCATCCTCCGGATCCTCGGGCCCCATCCACAACTACCGGCTCCCAGAGCCCACCTGCGGCCTCACCTGGCCGACATCCTCACAGTGGTGGAGTGCCCAACCAACTACACACACTAACAGGCTACACGCCCAGCCATTTCCACAACACTAATGCACCCATCCACAACACCATTCTGCAACCGCACCACAGATGCCAATATCCAATCACAATTTACCTGTACCCTCTACCTAACACTTACACTACCCGCCCCGGGTATCCGTGATGGGGGTCCACTCTTCCCCCATTCACACCTTCGCACCATGCACACCACTCCGTACCACTCACTCCAACTCTCTCCACACACCTGTACCTGCACACCTGTGCTCTCACACCTGGTGCCACCTGCACCCTTCTCTCCCCAAGCGCATTCGCGCTGATCCACACACTCACTACTCATACACTGCTCCACACACCTGTCCAGTTGCACACCTGTGCAATCACACCTGTTCCATTCTCACAAACACGGCATCATCTCAGCTAACTACTCCCTTCTGAAACTTGCGCTTCCCAGTCGTCCCTTTAAACTATTGCGCTCCCTCGTCATGATCATCCACACTAATCTACCTGCGTCCCCACTACAGGTATCAGTCACTAACTAATCTTAACGTTACCTACTGTCATCTTCGCTAGATCCCTATCATATAACCTAACCCACCCGGGCTAGTTTTCACTGCCATACACCCCATAAGCTATTGCTCCTTTGCCCCCTATATGGGAAAGGTGGCAGGGATGCCATCCCACCACATCGGGGGTCTCTCACTACCAATTTTGCACATCAAATTTCAACAAATCAAAAATTTGCCAATCACTACCCATCATCTGCCAATCACTACTGCCAATCCTTTGCCAATCATCAAATTTTTGTTTTTCTCTAATTTTGGGGCCAAAACACTAACCTCATCACCCAGTCTACTCACTAATACCTCTCGGTGCGCCAATCCCTGTCCAAAGCCCGGCTTCGTAAAGCCAAGCAATGGATGCTGGTTGTTTTGTGCCGGCGGCTGGATGCGTCCGGCATTCGGGGCAGGGACGGGGGCTTACCCGGGCCGAGATCCCACGCACCACCTCGGCGTGGAGCCATCCAATGTCCCGATCTCGACCTGCCGGCACGTCTCAACAAAAGGTGGTCGCCATGACGACCCTTTCTATCGGGCTGCCCGCTCCGCCTAGTGGAGCACGGACGCGGCCGTTCAAAGCGAGGCCCGGCACGCACCGAGGGCCCGATTCGGCTATAAGTCGTTCTAAACTCTACCCCGTCTAACGTCGATGCTTCACCTGCATGCTTACATCCCGCAGCCCGTTCCTTGCTCACACATCCAGCCGTGCCCATGCTCCTCGTACCTTTCCTTGCACACCCAGGTACACTCATTCCACTCACAGCCTTGGTCACACACCTGACCACCGAACACTTTGGCACACATTCGTTGCTCGCACACCTCACCAATACACCTCTTCGCGCCCCCTCCTCTGTGACAATCACAGGTGTGCTCTCATTCGCACACCCAACCACGTGCCTCACCACCAACTCCAGCGTGCATTCCCACTCACGCTCTACCATTCCAGGTGTGCATCCTTCCATCCCAGGTGTACATCCTCGCTCACCTGTCACAACTAACTCACGCTCCATGTCACTCTCACTACTTTCACCTCCATTCCTGACAACGCACTCGCCCTTACTCCCGACAGCGCACTCTTTCCTCATGCACCTGTCCGTTACACACCTCTCTCGCGCACACCCTTGCGCACACTCTCCCGTCACACCCTCTGCAACACTCACCACACCGCGCTTCCATGTGCCCCCTCGCACACGCGCTACGACCGACTCATTCTCGCCAGCACCCTCACTACTCCTTGGCACGCACTTTTTCCTCACACACCCCAGAGTCGGACTTTCTTGCACACCTCCTTTTTCGCACACCAGACCTGTCGCACACTTCACCCACGGCCTCTCACGAACACCCGGGTCTATCTCGACCCCCAAGCTTATTAAATCCCCTGGCGCATCATACGCACGACCATATTGGTCACCACTTACACCGGGTCCTCTTCCTCTTCGCTTCTCCTCCATCACCTGCGAATCCCTCATCCGGTTAATGAGCACATCATCACGATCCGAACACAGACTCTGGACCAATTCTTTTACCTCCTCTTTTATCTCTTTCTTATCCTCTCTCCGTCGCTTTTTAATTTCGCTCACCCCTTCTTCCACTTCTTCTAATTTTTGCTTCATCTCCTTCATCTCTTCGTGCGCCCCTTTAAGTTCTTCCTCTAACTCCACTTTATTTTTTTCTATGTGCTCCCGCACCTCCCGCTCTTTAACCTCCATTACCTCTACCACCTTGTCCATTTTCCTCGTCAGGTCCTCATGTACCGTCTGACACTCTTTTTTAATTACCCCTACGTCCTTTTTCATCTCCTTCTGTGTCGATTTTAAACCCTCTATTACCGCTGTGTTCTTCTTTACCTGGTCCCCCAACTCCTTTTGTCCCACTGTCAGTTGTTCTACTCCCAGCGTCAACTCCTCTATACCACCTTGCAATTTTACAGTCCCCTTTCTCACCTCTTTCTCCATGCGCTCCTTACAGTGCCTCACCTCCTCGCGCACTCCTCCGACCTCCTCACTCACTCCTCTTCTGATCTCCTCTCCCATCACTTGCATCTCCTGCCCAGATGCCACCCTCATCTGCTCCATTTCCTCCCTGTGAGCATCCAGTTTGGTTTCTACCCCCATTCTGACCCCCTCTATCTGCTGCTCCATTTGTTTAACTTCCCTTTCCGCTTGGTCCCTCATGTCCCTCAATTTGCCTTCCATACTGTTTTCTAACCCCTCTAACCCATTTTTCACTCCCTCTATCTGATTCTCCTGGGCAGCCATTCTATTTTCTACCCCCGTTAACCCATGTTTCACCTCTTTTATCCCGTTGTCTAACCCCTCAAAATTATTGTCTAACTTCTCACTGGTACCCCTCGCTTCGTCCCTCATTACCCCCATTTGCTCACTCAATCGCTCAATTTGGCTCCCCATACTCATCTGTACAGCTGCCTGTAGCTGCGCAATGAGGGCCTGTATGTCAATCGGCTGCATGTTAAAGCCCGTTGATACAGCGGGCTCGGCTACCGCGCGCTCTTGCGAGGCGCCATTTTGCGTGCCTGCTACCCTCGCTGTTTCGCTCTCCTCATGTCCCTCATGTCCCTCAATTTGGTCCTGGACCGACCCTGCCTCACTCTCCCCTACCGGACCCCAGCCGTGTTGATCCGCCATAGCGCGACTTGCCAAATTCGAGTTTCGTAAAACAAATACAAATTTCGCCGTTATAATTTCGCGCGGGAAACGCGCTCCGAATCGATTCTACTTGTTACCAATTTGGGCCTAATAAATTTAGTCCCGGGTTCGAATCTCACTCCTCGACACCAATTGTTACTCTAATAGTACAATTGGTGTTCCAAAATTTGGGCTAAATAAATTTAGTCCCAGGTTCGAATCCAACTCCTGACAACCAATTGTTACAGACACGACTTTGATGTTAAGGTGGGCCGAGCGGAATGGCCGTCGTGTCCGCACAAATTACCCGACTATACTCGACGTTGACGAAGCCGCGCCACGCTGGCTCAATAAGAAAAAGAAGACACCCGGCTGGATTACAATAACACAATACGACACCAATGTTTCGATTCTCAAGTATATTCGTACGGAAAAGGTTAGATTACAGGGGCTAGAGGTATATTACAGGAAGACAGGCACTTAGACACACTCTTATATTAACCCCGGACAGACGACAGACACACGGGACAACGGCTGACTCACACGGGGGTTTGATGGCTAGGAAAGGCAGGTAGCGATGGCTCCAGGTGCACCTGGGCTCAAAGGTCAGAATCGACTCGGTCCGGTCCAGAGATGCGGGGAGGTCGCAGCGCTCGGATGGCGTCTTGTCTGCTCAAGCTGGGGGCGCATCTGACTCAGCGCTCGCAGGTGGCTTTCCTTCTCCAAGCTGGGTGCGCATCTCTCGTCACATCCGGCGCGGGGCCGCGTATATCCGGCGGGGAGTGACACGCCCTCGGCTCGTTAGCTCCGCCTCGTGGAATCGGCACGTTGCTTCTCATTGGGTGCGTGCGGGGGGTTTACCAGGCTCCGCCCTTGACGAGGAGCTGACAAGGAGCCCCTTCGTGGTAACCCCGTGGAGCGCATGGTCTATGGCGCTAATCGAGCCGGTGTGAGGACGCATCCTCCCCCGCTCCGCCGCCATCTCCTGGTGTTGTTGTTGTAATTGTTGGGGAAGAAGATGGAAGGAGGTATGGGAAAGGTCCTAAACTCACTACTGATGCCATATAATCACATTCTGGTGCAACGAAGAGTCATAATTAATGGAGACGAGGCCTTAACTGACATAGAATAAGAATAACTAGGAAGATGTCCGAAAGTTGTCTACGTGTGGTGCGGTGGACCTGGGCACGACATTTAATGGGGGAATAAGGGGAAGGTCGGCTCTACTGATTGTTATTTACATGCAATGGGACTAGGGAATGGGGGATCGGGGAAAGTTGGGGAGTATTGGAGAAGATAGGGGAATATTTACAAGCGGATATGGAGGCCAAATTCCATATTCGCAACAGTATTTAAACACAACAGTCGAATTCACGCTTATTTCACAACGTTCAGGAAGTTGTGTTCCATTTGCTCTCCTCTCTTTTCATCCTGGTCCTTTTTGCCTTTGTTGCATCTACATGTCTCCAATGCCAATGTGTTGCCTCATATCCTGGATAATCTTGCAATTATTGCTCTTCCATGAGCCTCGATTTTGTATTTAAAAAAAAAAGAGTCTGTTACAACACCAATTGTGAGCATCATGTTTACTTGAGCATTTTATACTTGCTTGAAACCCCAGTAAGAAGCATTTACATGAGCACGTAAACTTGTATAATCCAAACCATCAGTAAGGTGGTTTTAATGGTCAAAATTTTTATAGATGTCTCAACTTGGACGGCGCTAACAATCTGATGGATCAAAACTGGTTTAAAAACTGCAGTACCATTAAAAAAAATCTGCTCACATACTGCAAGGCCGAAGTTAGGATTTATCTGACTTTGTTTTATCGATTCAACTCTTTCACAAGTCTAGACGTGGAACAAATAAAATGCCGCCAGTTGTTGTTGGTGTACTATTTGCAGAAACTGGAACCAGGCCCTTTTTTCAGGTTCTCCAAATACTGCAATTGCTTCCACTCCCTTTGCCTTTAGGCAATAAAGACACACGAAAAAAAAATGATCACCTTTAATACATAAAAAGCATACAAGTCTGAATTTTGCCAATTTGTGGATCGCAATCTAGTCCTCAAATTTGTTGCTGCCATAAAGAAAGAAAACAAAACGTTTAAGCATGCTGTAGTTTTCATTTCATAACAACCCCGCTTAGTGTGTGTTGAATTTCTAATGTTTTTGAACCAACGGTAACAATAAGCGTAAACAAGCGTTACGCCTCGGTCCCCCGTCAGTGAAGTGATGCGAGTTGACAAAGTGGAAGACGCAAGGCGGCCATCTTGGATTTTGACGTGGCGACCCAATTTTCAATAGCGTTCTTCCTTATGCATAGATACACCCACACACCAGATTAGAAGTTAGTAGTTCGTTTATTTTTCAAGATATTTCGCTCACAAGGTTCAGACATATATGGTGGCGGCCATCTTGGATTTTGACGTGGCGACCCAATTTTCAATAGCGTTCTTCCTTATGCCTAGATACACCCACACACCAGATTAGAAGTTGGTACTTCGCTTATTTTTCAAGATATTTTGCTCACAAGGTTCAGACATACATGGCGGTGGCCATCTTGGATTTTGACGTTTCGACCCAATTTTCAATAGCGTTCTCCCTTATGCGTAGATACACCCACACACCAGATTAGAAGTTAGTAGGTCGTTTATTTTTCAAGATATTCATCTCACAAGGTTCAGACATACATGGTGACGGCCATCTTGGATTTTGACGTGGGTTGCACCCACACACCAAATTAGAATTCGGGCCTTCGCTTACGCACGCACTCACGCACACATGCACGGATGGACGGATGCACGCACGCACGGACGGACGGGGGGGGGGGGGGGGGCGAACCATAGTCCCCCTTTCGCTCCACGGTGCGACGGGGGACAATCGGCCTGAGTGGGCTGATCCATCTGATGAGTGGGCCAAATCTCATCTCTTGAGGTTGTAGTTCAGACCTCTGCTGATTTTTCGGGACTTCTCTGGGAGCGTCCCTGATCCCCCGGAAGACCCTCCGATAGGAATTCAAAGCATTGAAGATGGGGCGATCCTGCGGACTATCAAATAGGAGGGCTGTATCGGATTTCAGAGCAATTGGTTGGTAAACAAGCATTCTGAGTATTGCGCTGCAATACATGTCCCCTACCAAAGTTCAAAGTGCCATAACTTTGTCAAAAATGATCGAATATGCAAATTTATGCACGGTTGATGCTGGTTTTCAAACTTGATCTGAGGTATGCTGAGACACGTGTGTCACGCCTCGCCTCGTTGATAAGCCCGCAAGGTCGCTCCGTGGAGTGGCCTGCACGTATTGCACTGTGTGAATTATATAAATTATTACCAACTCACGGTCGGAGGTACTAGCGATTCAAGAGATATCCATTTTTAAAAATATTTTCGTTTAATTAACGATATATGCCAAACCACGTGCCCTATCGCAAATTCCAAAAGGACATTTTAGTAGACCGACATGCTGAACAGATTTGTGAAGTTTCCCCTCGATTGGATCAAAAATGAGGGAGGGGCTCGGTTTTAAAGGTTCATGCTTAAAAACGTCATAACTCTGAAACCATCAGTAATTTATTATATTTTTCGGTTCACGATCAATGATCGATGTGTATATATATATGTTGCTCGGCTTGGTTCCGCCCCTCCGGAAAGCACGCGCTGTGTCGCGCTGTTGACGTTCGCGAGATGAGGCTGAGGACACGCAGTGCGGCTTGAGGAGAACTCGAGAATAAACAAGAGATATCCATTTTTTAAAATATTTTCGTTTAATTAACGATATCTGCCAAACCACGTGCCCTATCGCAAATTCCAAAAGGACATTTTAGTGCTGAACAGATCTGTGAAGTTTCCCCTCGATTGGATCAAAAATGAGGGATGAGCTCGGTTTTAAAGGTTCATGCTTAAAAACGTCATAACTCTGAAACCATGTGATGCATGATGTCATGCTCGCTGACTTTTTTTTGTTCGTCATGGGTATACGATTCTGCCTGCAAAGTTTGGCCTCGATCTGTTCAGCCGTTGCAGAGAAAAAGGGGTTTTCGTGTTTTCACGAAAAACAATATGGCGAGCGAACCACGTGACCTGTGACGTCATAATTACCATTAAAATATTCTACAGACCGAGTCCATCATATGGTGAAAATTTTATCTCAATCGGTCCTATTATTGCAGAGAAATTGGTTTTTAAAGGAAATTAAAACTTAAAATAGCACTGAGTTAAGGATCATCAGAATTATCAGAATTCCCAAAGTTCAAAGTGCCATAACTTTGTTTAAAATGATCGAAACGTCGTGAAGTTCGAACTTGACCTGTAACTTATCATGAGGAAACCATGTGCCAAGTTTGAAATCATTAGCGTTAATCGTTTAGAAAAAAAGTCCGGAAAACTGTTCTTTGCGTGACGGACAGACGGACTGACAGACGGAGGGACGGCGTGCAAACCTATAGTCCCCTCCGGTGTACACCGGTAGGGGACTAATAAGGGACGAGTAGGGATCCGACGTTTCAGAGGGTAATCCCCCCCATGAAACCCCATGATCCCAAAAAAATATTTTTTTTAATCAAAAATATATCGAGGCCTGAGCAATTGTGTGGGATACGGTCTTGTATTGATGTCAAGTTTCAAATCAGCCAGTTGACAATGGGGCAGTCGCAAAAATAGGAAAAAGTTAACGGACAGACAGACATCATGACCCTTTTTATAAGTTCATCTCTTAGCACTGCAGATGGGTGAACCGAAACGATTGTTCAAAATGAGAAAAAAGTGTGAAATTTGGCTCAGATATACTACACATTATACTGAATAATTTCTGATTAGGGGCCAAATTATTTTTTTCAAAATGGCCGCCATTGTGCCTGGAAACTAATATAAACATGGAAATCGGTATATTAAAGCTATTTTTGCGATGATTGAAAACACACAAAATGTCTAGAAAGGGCGCTGGTTGCCCGTTTCATCATTGCTGTTCTAGGGTTCAAACAAACATTGTTTCTAAATTCAAAATGGCTACCAAAATGTCATTGTTCGCTGACATGAATGTGAAAATTAATGTTTTTCTTTTACTTTGAGTGAAAGTAACATAGGTTTTTACTTACATGTACATACCTACATTCACAAACAATAATTATATTCCACTGAAACCCACCACCACAAATAGGAAAGGGGAGGGCAGGGAAGTTGGAGGGGAGGGGAGGGGAGACAGTGGAGAGAGGTAATTACCACAGAACTGATATTATGTTTCAGGTTTTTACTCTTTATATCTTCTCTGTAGCCCCTTTGTCTTTGTACTTTTGTACTTACCATACAAACTTACTTACTTACGTACCATACAAACTTTTGTACTTACTTCTATGGTACTGTCATACCATAGAAGAGATGAGCAACCCCTTTGAAGATCAAACTAGTGACCTCTTGGTTCTTGACACAAAGGACATTGTAGGAGATGACGTAGTGTCTGCAGTTCGCAACATACAGAAGCTTGGAAAGGAAGAGTACAGCAGCTTTGTATAAGCACGCCTTGGCAACAGCACAGAGTCACCGTTTAGCCCACTGAAACGCAACAATGTATCACTGTTCAGTTGCCCCCAACCTGCAGCAACGTCTAATGAGAAGGAGCAGTTTGCATCACTGAAGAAGACTTGTGCACTTTTTTCCAGGTTGTATGTGTCCTGCCAAGTTCGCGATGGAAATATAGAGGAATTCTTTCGACATGAGAATCAAAGTTATCCTCCGTCACTATCAAAATTCGGAGATCTTCGTTCAGGAACAAAGGCAGACCTTCTTGAATGTCTCCAAGACACATATCATACGCCCCATGAAGATACCCCCCAAGTAGATGTTATTCTCCTTGATGGTGCTGCTGTCATTAATATACTGAAGCCTGGTTTAGCGAAAACATTCAGTGAGTATGCAGAACTCGTATTCCTGCCCTATGTTCAGTCTCAGCTTAGGAAAGCCAGCAGAGTAGATATTGTTTGGGATGAATACATTCCAAATAGTCTTAAGGCAACAGCAAGGCAAAAGAGGGGAAAAGGTACAAGGAGACGTGTGCAGCCAAGCACCAAGATACCAGGTAACTGGCAAGCATTCCTGAAAATCGATGAGAACAAAATGGAACTCTTTGCGTTCCTGGCTCAACAAGCTGTCACAATCCATGGTGAAAGGAAGGTCATCTCTACCTTTGGCAAACCGATTCTGCTGAACTCCCCAGTGGAGGATATCAGCCGCTTATCTCCTTGCACCCACGAGGAAGCTGATACAAGACTTCTACTACATGCAGCAGATGCTGCTGCTACTGGATGCCAGCGAGCGATGCTACGGACTGTTGACACAGACGTGGTCGTTATATGTACAGCTTTGTTTACCCAAACGAACCTCGAAGAGATGTGGGTATTATTCGGCACCGGCAAGTATTGTAGACTGATACCAGTGCATACAATTGCCAAGTCCTTAGGACCAGAGAAATCTATGTCTCTACTGATGTTTCACGCTTTCACTGGCTGTGACCAAACATCCTTTTTCCTTAACAAAGGAAAGAAAACTGCATGGACAATGAGCAAGGTATTCCCGGATGTGCTGGGTGCATTTGCTGCTCTCGGTAGAGTTCCACCGTCCAAAGAAGAGTTGAGAGCAGCACATATTCAGACAATTGAGCGGTTTGTTGTTCTCATGTACGACAGAACAAGTTGCTGTGAGAGTGTTGATGATGCCCACAAAGAACGCTTCACTCAAAAGGGAAGGTCAATTGAATTAATCCCAACGACCTCAGCAGCACTCTTCCAGCATGCAAAAAGAGCAATATTTCAGGCTGCATACATCTGGGGACAAGCCCTACTACGTGCCCCAGAGTTACCTAATCCATGTGATTGGGGTTGGACAAGAGGATCGTCGGACTTGTGGCAGCCTCTGTGGACAACACTGCCTGAAGCTTGCAAATCTTGCCAAGAACTTATCAAGTGTGGCTGCAATGTGGACAGAGGGTGTCTTGGCCAGTGCAAATGTGTTAAGGCCAGAATGCCATGTACAACCTATTGTAAATGTCATGGAGACTGTGAATGACAGTAAAGTGGCAGCCATGTTAGGCTACCCATCATTTTAGATGTACTTTGTGCTCTGATCACAAAAATTACAATTATAAGTCATAAAGGAATGCATTTCATAGGTAATGATTAATAGTAACAATAATTCTGCTTCCATGTATAAACTTGCTACAAGTTTGCAAGCGTGACATTAGGTGTGGCCATTTTGAATTTAGAGGTCATATCTGATTCTGGGACTGACATTGGAATGCCCCCTTATCAAGATGTGTTTCAGAGACACACGCCTACCTTTGTGGCAATGTTCATGCTTCTCATTTAAAATAAACATAAAAAGTGGCAGGATTTCTGTGTAAGTGGCGGCCATTTTGAATTTGGCGGCCATATTGGATTGTGGGACTGAAATTGAATTGGCCCCTAATCAAGATGTCTTTAGTATACTAAGACCTAGCTCTGTGCCAATTTTCACACTTTTTTTCTCAAAATGAACAATGCCTTGTATTGGTGCACCTATCTGCAGCACTACTTTGAGAATTGAGATGATATGACATAAAAATATTGGATTCATCGTCAGTTTACATCGACTATAAAATAAATGGTTAATTTGCATCGTAAACTCAGATCAGATCATGAGCCATGCTCCATACAGAGCGTTGGTGCTGCAGAAGCAGTTACTATGGCCACGGTTACAATTGTGGATTGGAATTTGTTCATGGTGCCAACGATAGCTTGCATACTCTTTGCGGAGGACATCGTGTGATCTTCAACATCCACCAACTTCTTCTTCATTCGTTCTTTCGCCCACAGACAGGTTGCCCGTTTAACATCCAAATGACTTACCTCTGACAGATCCCCAATACAGGCACAATTCTGGTCAGGTCAGTCTTTTGGGACTTCCACTGGTAACATGTAACCTAGTGCTACTTGCTGCATGGTCTAGTTGTCGGTGACTAAACCGACACCCTCACTGGCTTTGCTAGTGGGGAGGGCGAATGGGACACCCTGCCAGGACCAAAACCAACACCTGGCAAAGGGCAGATGAGCTCCCGTAGTATGCCAACGGCCATCCAGTAAGGAGATGGTGTGTCCTAAAAACACCCATCTGGTTTGGACCGGTTCAAGTCATACCAAAGACTTTAAAAATGGTACGTGCTGCTTCCTTGCTTGAAAAAGATAGAGCACGGACAATACCCTTTGGTTGGCATCCATGGGGAGGAGGAAATTCCTCTTGAGGAAATGCCCCACTGTGTACGGTGAGAAAAGCGGCGCCATTGTTATGACGTCGCTGGTACCCAGAGCGTCGTGGGAAGTGACGGCAGTGACGACATTTCCCCCAGGCTCAGTGGCTGTCGTGTGTGTGTGTGTGTGTGTGTGTGTGTGTGTGTGTGTGTGTGTGTGTGTGTGTGTGTGTGAGAGAGAGAGCTCTACTATGAGCCTTAGCCCATGTATATATTAAATATATATATATATGTATATTCTAACCAACGTGAACACATGGACTTAGCCACATTCTAACTATAGATCCACCCCTACCCTACCCTTGCCCCCCCCCTCTCCTCCCACCCCACCTTTTCACAAAAAAAATATGACAAGACATTGGAATTTAAAAACATCCTCAAGTAGATGAATGTGATACAAATAAAAAGAAGTCGGTCCAGTTGATTTAGTCAAAGTTTACTCATCATAATTACCAATGTGGCATTACCCGAATGGAAATAAAACCAGGTGTTGCATAGTTGGAATTAAGCACGTCAGGCATATCAAAGAAGAGAATCTGACTTGTGTGTTGTTGCCAAAGTGTTCGAAACGTGATGCTCGAGGAAAAGCTAGCGATTGCGTTCCATAGTTCAAAACAACCAGGATCCTTTTTTTTTTTTTTCTGCAGTTTCTGGGGGTTTCTAAGGGAAGAGCTGTCTTACAAACAAATTGTGCACACACATGCAGAGAGACGGCCGACAACACAGGAATGGCTACATGCAGCAATGTCACTCAATTCTGCCCTGGGGAGGGAGGGAGGGGGGGGGGAGTGGGGACAGGACTCTGGTACAAAAATATGGAGCATGACCTTAAGTCCCAGCAAATCATTCTCTACCTTTTCAAGGCCAGCCAGACCACCCCCTGTATCTGAATCTGTGGTCAACCTTTGGCAAAGGCCCAATATCTCTAGAAAAAAAAAAAACCACCTTTAGAGGCCATTTTTCCCCGCAAGCGGGGGTTGGCCTTTTTCGGGAACTGTGGTTGTTGTTGTTTTTTTCGGTCCCCTTTTTGAAGCAATGTTTTAAGGCCGGATGCCCTTCCTGACGCCAACCCTTTTTGCCGCCTTTAACGACAAGCAGGGAATTACCAGTGAACTGGTACTCAATATCTCTAGGATTGAGACTATTTCCAGACCGGACTTCAAGGCCAGCCAGACCACCCCTTGTATCTGAATCTGTGGTCAACCGTTGGCAAAGGCCCAATATCTCTTGGATTGAGACTATTTCCAGACCGGACTTCAAGGCCAGCCAGTAACTCTAAATTGTGCAAAGTTCTTTTATGGCACAGTGGAGCAGCCAATCACACGCAGCTTTTCTTTCACTGCATCATGGAATATGCCATGCCACTGTAGGATGGAGCCACGTCTCTCACAGCCCTCATACAGGCGGAAGTGTCCGAAGCTTTGAGACTCGTAGTATGTATCAGTATGACAAGGAGGTGGAAGGGTTGCATTCTTGGAAGGTTTGTGGATTACAAACCCCATGTGCCACTTTTTGGCCAGCCTCTTCCGACATATTTTGCCATCCTCTGCCCTGCTGCAGCCCCAAGTTAGAACATGTTCAGCTAAAAGAAATAAATAAATATTTATTGGTTTACCTCCCTTTAACCCACGCAAACCTCTTTCATTCTTCAATTTTCCAAACTTGTATAATATCCTTCGTAACTCTAACCAGTCGCGTTCGCTACTACCTTTCAATGAGAATCCTCAAAAGCACCTTGTGCCTAAGCCCATGTTGACTTTTGCCGCTCAAAACCAATGTGCATCTGTGTTGTGCTTACGATGCCCTCATGCTGGTGAATCGTTTACATTTGCTGCTCATAAGCAATTTGTTTATAGCTCAACTATGAGCCTCAGTCATATTTGTTTTTAGGTTGTATCCTAGAAAACTGCCTTTCTGGTGTGGTATCCGTTGGTAATTGCACTGTGGGACGCACTGTTGAAGGGCATGTTAAGCCATGTGCAATTCGCATTAACGAGGATACAAAACATTCCATAGCACAGTTTTTAGGACTAGGCCTTTGGGCAAATACTATGGCCACAAAGACTGAAAGCAAATGTATTCATACAATGGATCCAAATCAATATAGAGATAAGACAAAACGAGTACGGCACTCGGTGGAGTGCATACCTCCCTCCGCCAGGCTCAACAGTTTACGTTTTGTATCACACCGATAGGCCGGATCTGGTTTCAGACCTGAACCAAAATCTAATCGCGTGTTCTCATCGCCTAACCAACTCATCCACCAGGTTTAGTCCAAATCCATCCATAACTTTTTGAGATATCGTTCTATATATCGGTTTTTAGCCCCATCGTTTAATGGTGAAGAATCGCTTTAAAAAAAAGTTCTCCGATCCGGATCCGGATTTGAATCTTCACCAAAATTGAATCAGTTCTTCCTTGTCACACAAACAACCGGTCCACCAAGTTTCATCCAAATCCGTCCATAACTTTTTGAGATATCCTGCTATATATATCGTTTTTTGGCCCCATCTCCCAATGGTGAAGAATCACTTAAAAAATTATTCGATCCACACCTGGATCTTCACCAAAATCTAATCATTTCGTCCTTGTCACATACCCAACCTCTCCACCAAATTTCATCCAAATCCGTCCACAATTTTTTTAGATATATTGTTCACAAACAGACAAACAAACAAACAAGAAGACGTCATGCGCAGCACGATACTTGCAAAATCAGCCCCCTACCCCTGAGAAAAAAAAAATTCCATTGATACAGCAAATTGTCCATTTCATCAAGATTAAAATTGACAATCTTCATCAAAGATTTCCGTCTTCCAATAGTTTCCGTCTTCCAATAGAAGATTTCCGTCTTCCAAAGACCAATAGTGGTCTTTCCGTCTTCTACCGACTCCTCTCTGGCCTTGCCCCCCCAGCTCTCTCTGGGCTCTGTCCCGCAAATATTCCTACAGGTCGCACAAGATGTGCCTGCAACCCTCTTATGGTCAAACTGCCAAAATCAAGACTCTCTGCTCACCTTCACTCCTTCATTCCTCTTTTCTCCCACCTCTGGAACAAACTCCCTCACTCTCTTCAATCCCACTCCACCCTCCAGGTCTTTAAAACAGCTGTTCACCACTATCTCTTATCTTCCCCAATCCAAAACCTTGATCTTTTCTACCCCCGCTAATTTCACCCCAATTCCACTTTTTTGAAATACCAACTTCTGTCCTGGAAGTCCTTGGTGTCCTTGTGTTTTATACTTCTCCCTCCCCCCCCCCCCCCTTCCCACGCCTCCTCCCCCCAAGCCCTCTCCCTTCCACACATCTCCCTGCTCTCAAATGTTGTGTTTGTGTGCTTCCCCTTCTCTCCCCATCTTGTTTTCCGCTCCCTCTTTTTGTATATTTTGTTTGTCTGGTTGATTTGTTTGTGAAGTAAATGTTAGCTCTTTCACGAGCCTCGATTCAGTATACAAAAAAAAAAAAAAAAAAAAAAAAAAAAGCTTGGGTCAACAGGAAGAAAAGTGACGATTTTTCAGATGAAAAATGATTTTTGTAAGGTTGACCTTGAGTTGACCTTTGACCTTTTGACCTCAAAAATAGTTAGTTTCCCTATTTAGTGACTCGATGTGCAAATGCTGTTCAATTTTCAAGTCAATCGGATGAAAATTGAGGCTTTAAAAAAAAACTTGGCCTATGTTGACCTTTTGGCCTATGTTGACCTCAAAAATAGTTGGTGGTTGAATTCAGTGACCATATATGTAAATCCTCTTTGAATTCCAAGTCAATTAAATGAAAATTGGTGATTTTAGAATTTCGGCCTATGTTGACCTTTTGGCCTATGTTCACCTAAAATATAATTTGTGGTTGAATTCAGTGACCAGATATGCAAGTCATCTTCAAATTTCAAGTGAATCGGATGAAAATTGAGGATTTTAGAAATTTGGCAAAGTTGGTGACCTTTGGCCTATGTTGACTTTTTGACCTTTTGACCCCAAAAACAATAGGCTTCTCAATTGGGACGACCTATACAAATTGGTGAAGTTTCGTGACGATCGGTTTAGAATTGTGACCTGTAGGCCCGTGACAAACAAACAAACAGACAAACAAACAGACAAACAAACAGACAGAACCACAAACGCAACCGACCAATATACTTTTAAAATCTTCGATTTTGCAAGTAACAAACAGACAGACAGACAGGGTTGAAAATATTACCTCCATCCACCTTCAGTGGCGGAGGTAATTAATGGGTGAAATGGTATCTTGTTTCGATTCTTCTCCGAATTTATGTTCCAAAGCACATTAACACTCACTACCACAGGTGAAGAGGTCAAGGGAAACCAAGCAAACATTCAACATGAACTAGACATTGAAAAAACCTGGACAGAAATAACAACATTACAAGTTAGGAATAGAATGAAGTTATGAAACTCTTACCAATTAGCTTTTCCTCCATTGGTAATCCACATCTTCTCTCCATTGAGAACATAATCTGACCCACAGCGTTTTGCAGTTGTCTTGATGCCAGCAACATCTGAACCAGCTCCGGGCTCTGTGACACAGTACGCCTGAAAGAGGGATGTGGGGAGAACTGAGGATAGATAGTGCATTGCTGACCTGTGCCAAGTTTCATTTTCAGCTCACCTGGACTTTAGTCCGGTGAGCTTATGCGATCGAGCAGTGTCCGTAGGTAAGTCAGTGAGCGAGTCTGTAAACACTTCAGTCATTAATCGCTTGAACCAGACACATGATATTGATGTAACTTGGCCACAAGCTTCATATCTGATGCCTAACGAAGGTGTGTTGACCACATCAAAATCTGCGTTCATTGAGGGGGTCTCAAAAACTACACACAATTTAGATGAAACTTGACCACACCCTTCATCACCTGTGATGTACCAAAGTTTGCTCGCGGCATAAAAAATATCAGGGTCTCAGGGTGTCCTGGGGGGGGGGGGGGGTTGGGGGGAGGAGACTGTTGCTCCTGATCCAGGTGAGCTTCGGGGCCCACAGTCCTATTTCTTTTTCATTTAGTGGTTTCCAAGAAGATGTTGCCCAAAGTTTTTCTTTTTTCCAACATGGCTGCCATACCATATGATGTATGACATAATAGTTGTCATTTTAAAATAGGGCCACTGCCCCTGGGCTCACCTGGTATAACTAAAGAACCACTCTTGGGTATGGATGACACACAAAATATGTAACGGAGAAGAAAGTAAATACTCCCTATTTTGGTCATTGGGAGATAAACCCCTGATTTTTTTTTAATGCCGTTAACTTAAACTTTAGTACATCACAGGTGATGAAGGTTGTGGTCAAGTTTCATGGGAATCGTGTGTGTAGTTTCTGAGAAGCAAGCAAATACCTATTTGGGGGGGGGGGGAGAGGGGGGTAGGAGTCAGACCTGAACCCACTTTGACCCCTGGTAGACCCCTTCAACCTCAATTTTTTTAATGCAGTGAACAAACTTGAGTTGCAACATACCAAATCTCATTTTAGCCAAGTTTGGTCACACAGTTTCGGAGAAGTTTCAAGTGTTTACAGATGGACAATACACCATCCAATAAGTTCCAGGTGAGCTAAAAATTCTCCATTGGTAGGTGCTCCTATATTGAAGATTTTGCGTCGATCTCTCAAGCGGTTACGGAGAAAACGAATTTAAAAGCAATTAAACATGAAAAGTGCGGCAGAAGAAAAAATAAAAAATAAACGGAGCAAAAACAATATGGTTCCTTCGGTACCCTAATAATATTTCCCCTCAGGTTATATTTTTTCCTCCTGGACAAACACCACGTTAACATGTACAACGACAAATAGGTTATCGTGGGATTTCGTGAGACGCACCTACAGGAAGTAAAAATATTATAAACTACAAACAAGTATGATTACCTTTTAAAAAAGTTGCTTCTGCTGTTTAACACTGAACTGAAAGGGAGGAAACCCGATGTTCTTGAGGCATTCATTATATGCTTATCGCGTCCCCCACAGACTAACGTTCCCAAGCCTAGTTCTACTGTAATCCATATACACCAGAGGAGATACTAACATGAACCTTCCTGTCGCTCCCTGAGGGAGCCGGTGCACTAGTACAAGAAAAGAATAATCTTAAATCACCATCTAAAACAACTTGTTTACAAATTTGCCAACGTTTTGCTTCTTGAACATGCCATCTGTGGCCCATGACAGCAGCTACTTTTACCTCAAAATCCTCAATGATTTTTCACAACATCTGCTGTCATTCTCAGCAGATTTATATCAGATGGCACAATCAATTTTTGTCAGGAGTGGCTCGATGGATTGTGGGAACTTTATTTATCCAACCTCGCCCTCGCCCCCCCCCCCCCCCCCATCTCCCCTTTCACCTTAATCTGAATTATATACCAGTATTAATTGATCATCACAATGCATTTGGTCATTAAAGGTATTGTTCAGACCAGCAAATTAACAGTACTGTAACTCATGTTTGATAAGTTGGGCCCGGCAATAAATAATAGAGTTGTCACATTATATTATAGCAAAGGAAGAATAAGTATCTGAACGAAGAGTTATACTCACACACATAATAGGTGCTTCTGTCAATTGCCCCAAATATTTATTTTGCTGTTCCTTGGTTCCAGCAACCAACAAGGGAGATGCCTGGAATGCAGGAAAGAGAAAAGTTGGAATCATTAATATGTTCAGACATCTGGACACATCGACTACCATTTATATGTAATAGATGATAAATAATTTCTACCCCCCGATTACCTTTGATGTAATGCGCATGCACTGTTGTCTGCAATTTATTTTGAATAATCTATTTCTTTCAATAATTCTCACTCGACATGAACTGTAGACGCAGGATTTGCAGGATGGCAGTGAAAACACAGGCACGATACATTTAACTTACTAGTTAGTATTGGGTCAGATTACGCTTTAAAATGGTAGTGTCTGTGTGCATATGCAGAGCTCGACATTAACGGGTGTCCGGCTGCCTTGGGCACCTCATTTTACCATCGGGCCCCAAAATTCTGCAGTTTGTGAGCTTGGATGCTCGGTCGGCACCCTCAAAAATCGCATAACGAACATCAATTTCGACCCAAATTTACGATTGCCGTGATCAGAGCGACAAAGGTTTTTGAAATCCACTTCGTACAATGAAATATTGCCAAATTTAGAGGTACTACTAATAATTCTCAAATGCACTACCCTCATGTGGTCGATTACGGTTCACAATTTGATGACCACGTCTGAGCTATATCAAAAAAAACGTATGTGGTATTACATCGGCCTGAGACAAGACCATCGCCGTTTATAGAAACCGCGCCCGACCTGTACCTACTGTACCAGTGATCGGAAGAGGAGCGGAGTCTTGATTTTTATGAACTTGGATGAAAAATTCCAAACTGCGTCCGGTTACCAATGTGGAGTTCATATAAAAACATTTTCATTTTTACCATGTGTTGTGGCAAATCACGACACTATTGCTTATTATACGCAGTCAGAATACTATTTTCCCCCTTCATTCAATGTAATGCACGAATTCCAAACCCAGAGAAAGATGGACCAATGTGATTGAGCATTTGTCAACAAAACGTGATGAGAATATGGAGAAAAATAATGAATGAAATGCACAATTTTGTTTTTTGCCTTTGCCGGCGAAGATGGACGAAGATTATGTTTTCACGCACGTCTATTTGTCAGTGTGTGAGCAGGACATCTCAAACAGTTATGGACAGATTTGGACGAAACGTGGTGGACCGGTTGAGTGTGTGACATCGTTTTGGTGAAGATATGGATACGATAATTTTTTAATTTCCTAAGTAATTCTTCACCATTGAGAGATCGGGCCAAAAACGATGGATAGCAGGATCTCAAAAAGTTGTAGACGGATTATGACTAAACTTGGTGGACACGTTGGTTAAGTGACAAGTACAAGGCCATTCGATTTTGGTTCAGGTCCGAAGCCAGATCCGGCCTATCGGTGGGATACAAAACAAACTGTTCAGCCTGGCGGAGGTATGCGCGCTACCGAGTGCCGTTCTAGTTTTAAGCTGTTATTTTCGACATGTTTAGTTTGAGTACAAAGCGGATGCAGACAGGATTTGCATTTGGAGACGTCTCATCATTGTACTTGCTTTTGCTACGAATAAATATTTTGATCATAAAATCCTCAGAAGGAAAGTTTGGCAGGCCTCAAGAATCAGGTTTGTGAGTGTGCTGACCACAGCACCAAGTGATATCTTGTCTATTTTTTGACAAAGTAAATTTTTCCGCAATAGATTCTTCAGCTATAGATTTCTCCGCTATAGTTAACTTGAGCAATATCGTCATTTTAATCAACAATGTTGACTCTCCTTCCCCGCCCAACATACCCACTCCCCCACCCTATTGCTGCCGAATACTATTGCCAGCACATCACCATCATCTGACTTCACACCAACTTCTTAATTCTCCCATGGCCCACATGCCACCCACCTCCCACTCCAAGCCTCTGTGGTGCATGGGCAAGCCATGCCAGCCAGACCTTTTGATGTGCCATGGAAAAAGCGGGTTAATTACCACAATAAAGGAAAAACCCTCAAAGAAAAGCAGAGAAGGGGAAATATTAAAACTTGTTTAACGACCAATGGTATCAGTACCTATCTTCACAAGCGACGAGCCCACCACAGCGTCGCGGAAATTCACATTTGCCGATGATATTGCTTTTACAAGACAGGCAAAGTCTTTCCAGGATGTCGAAGCCACGCTGACATCTGACCTGTCATTAACGGCGGAATAAAGTGGAGACTGCGACAAACCCAACCCAGTCTATGTCTCTACATCCCATCTTGACAATCGCAAGGCACACAACACCCTCAACATTACCTTCTCCGGAGAAAAACCATCATGCTTCGACCTCGATAGATCATGATCCAACTCCCACCTACCTCGGAGTGATCTTAAACAGATCCACAACTTACCACGACGACCGCTGTAAGACTGCCGCAACAACAACGACACAAGTCAACATTATTCATAAGCTCGCTGGCACAAGTTGGGGTGTAAAAGGTGCCATTTTCCACACTTCTACCACAGCTCTAACCTAATCACCAGCTGAATACTGTACCCCACCTGGGCCTCGAGATGTCACACTAAACTAATCAACACACATCTTCATTCAGTAATCACTGGAGCTTTTAAATCAACCCCAGTTCAATGGTTACCAGTCCTGCCAAACATCGCCCATGCCCTCCCCCTTCCCCCTTCCATCTACTGGGAAGCAGCGACATAGAGAGGTAATCCAAATAAACAATAACCTGGATCTTCCTATCCAATATCCATAGAACTGAAAGATGTCCCAACTCACCACATTATCTTCTGAAACTCTTTCCGATCATGAGCTCAGAATCTTAGAGGAAAGTGTGAGTTGAAACCACCATTTCCAACAAATACATAGTTCCCGACCCAACAATTCAACAACTTGGTTTCATTTTCTGAGGAGCAAGTGGAAAACTTTCAATAAGGCAAGGACTGGGCATGACAAATATGACCACCTGCTGCACAAGTTGCCCCTCAAAACCCCACCTGGCTGCAACTGCAGAAATCCTGACCAAACCATGGAGCACGTCACAACATCCTGTTCCCGACAAATTGAACTGGCTCGGGGACTTGCAACTAAAACTGACAATGGCTTCTGCTCAGCCATACGAAAGAATAACAGTACCCATCACGCATGGTATCAACTTGACAAAGTAATGACACAAACTGCACTTATCTGAATAAAATACAGACATGGCCACCATGTTCACGTAACAATATGCAACAAAATATTTCTGACGAAATTCACTTTCAAATTTGGACTCATCACGCAACAAATGAACGAAGAATGCAGTACCGTATGTAAAAACGAGGTCTTCAGCATTTCCACTGACATTCAACATCCTCGTGCAATCATAAACCGGATTTAATGTGGTTTGCAGCTTCTCACCCCAAGACTGTTTGCTTCCATGGCGGTCTGGATTCCGGTGCAACCATAAGCAATCTCCTCTGTTATCAAACAGATGTCAAAAATACCAAGTTCCATACCACCTGCACGCACGCACACACACAAAAATAAATAAATAAATCACAATTTCTGGCAGCAGAAGAACCTCAGGCAGATCATATTAAAATACACAATTTGGAGTCTGTCTCTGGCTGTCTTTTTGTCCGTGATACATTCGGCCGTTACTTATTCAATCTCAACCAAACTTGACAGGACTAATCGTCACATGATGGAGGATGTAGAGAATTGATCCCCCCCTCCACTTGGGAGTTTTCCACCTTGGGCTGAATCCGTGTTAAGGTGTAAATCCTTGTTGAGAAAGCTAATCGTGGCGTTTTTCCAAGGCCGATGCCATACCAAAAGTAAAAATAAAGAGCAATCTGAGATTGCAGATCCTCACCTGAACTTGTTTTGTGTGTTGTATTTTGTGGCAAATAAATGGAAGGACGTACTAAGTTAAAGGTCGGTGATTGCAAATTAAAGGTCTAAATGGTCCAGTTGTAAATGTTTAAAGATCAAAGGTCTGAAAAGCTGTAAAGGTCAAATGGTCTGAAGGTCTAACGGTCGCAAAGTATAAAGGTCGAAAGGTCTGAAAATGTCCGACTCCAAAGGGTCGAAATGGTCTAATGTGTCAAAAGGGTCTTATAAAAGATCGAAGGGGATTAAAGGGTGGAATGTAAGGTCTAATGGGGTGGAAATGTCTGAAGGAGTCGAAAGAGTCTTAAAATGGCTAAAATGGTCTAACAGTCAAAGGGGTCTACAGGATATTAAACTATCTGAAAGCTGTGAAGGTCTAAAGGTCCAAAACAGTAGTCCAAGGGTCTTCTGGTTTCTAAAGGGTCAAAGAGGATCTAAGGGTTCTAAAGAATGCAACAGGATCTATAGGGTCTTTGGGTTCTGAGTGGTCTATGGCTTATAACAGGGGCTATAGGGTTTAACAGGGGCTACTACAGACACTTAATAAAAGTGTCTTGGGGGTCTTAAGGTTAGAGGATCTTGGGGGTCTTAGGCGTATTTATGGGACTGGGGGGGGGAGGGGTATTAAGGGGCATTTTAGGGTCTTAAAGGGTGTTAGGGTCCTAAAGAGTCTAAGGGGTATAGGGTTATAAAGGGTTCAATGTAATTGATACACATACTCACGTTCTGTGCAGATAAACAAAGAGACAAACATACAAACAACAGACGCCGTGTAAAGCACGATAACTTGACCTTAAAATCCCAAAAATAAATTTGACATTAAAAATAATTGGTGATTGGATTAAATGACCAAATATGCAAATCCTCTTCAAATTTCAAGTCAATCGGATGAAAATTGAGGATTTTAGAAGTCACACCCATGTTGTTGACCTTTGGCCTATGCTTACCTTTTGACCTCATTAATCAATCAGCT
Source organism: Myxine glutinosa (assembly GCF_964187855.1). Classification (NCBI taxonomy): domain Eukaryota; kingdom Metazoa; phylum Chordata; class Myxini; order Myxiniformes; family Myxinidae; genus Myxine; species Myxine glutinosa. The sequence continues at coordinate 37,350 of NW_027618585.1, read as the reverse complement.
TCTTGCTTATGACCTTCATGAAGATCAGTTTAATATTGCGACCTGTAGGCTAACAGCGAGTTGCAGCAATTGAAGCACAACATCACGAGAGTATGAACACGTTTCCGTTTTCCTCTCACATGGGCATGAGCAGGTTCGGACAATATTCTTTCTATAAAACGATATATTAAATAATCTCCATTTACACTCCATTCAAAGCACCTCCCACTCATACAGCCTCCTTATTCGAACGGAGTTCGCTTTCTGGTTGCCTTGGAAACTCACGACCCATGGCTCATCAATCAAACAGTCCATTTTTACCTCCGCCACTGAAGGTGGATGAAGGTCGTGATCTCACCCCTGTCTGTCTGTGAACAGAATATCTCAAAAAGTTGTGGATGGATTCGGACGAAATTTGGTGGAGAGGTTAGGTGTGTGAGCAGGAAGAATTGATTCAATTTCGGTGAAGATTTGAATCCGGATCCGAGAATTTTTAAAAGTGATTCGTCACTATTGAGTAATAGGACGAAAACCGATACATACGTCGCAGGATATCTCAAAAGGTTGTGGACGGATTTGGAGGAAACTTTTGGTGGGCAGGTTGGGTGAGTGACAAGGACGAATTGATTCGATTTTGGTGAAGATCAAAATATGGATCTGGATGTGAGAATTTTTTATTTTTTTTAAAAGTCATTCTTCACCATTGAGTGAAAAGGCCAAAAACGATATACAGTGCATTCAGAAAGTATTCAGACCCCTTCACATTTTTCACATTTTGCTATGTTGCAGCCTTATGCTGAAATCGTTTAAATTCATTTTTTCCCTCATCAATCTACAATCAATACCCCATAATGACAAAGAGAAAACAGGATTTTAGAAAGTTTTGCAAATTTATTAAAAAGAAAAAACTGAAATATCACATTTACATAAGTATTCATACCCTTTGCTATGACATTTGAAATTTAGCTCAGGTGCCTCCCATTTCCCTTGATCATCTTTGAGATGTTTCTACACCTTGATTGGAGTCCACCTGTGGTAAATTCAATTGATTGGACATGATTTGGAAAGGCACACACCTGTCTATATAAAGGTATCACAGCTGGCAATGCATGTCAGAGCAAAAACCAAGCCATGAGGTCGAAGGAACTGCCTGCAGAGATCAGAGAAAGGATTGTGTCGACGCACAGATCTGGGGAAGCCTACAAAAAAAATTCTGCTACATTGAAGGTTCCCAAGAGCACAGCGGCCTCCATCTATCTATAATGCCAGTAATCTCTGTGTGTCTGTCTGTGACCACTGTTTCTCGACAACCACGGGTCCGATATACTTGAAACTTGCCAGGTATATTGCTGGGGACCTGAGGATGTGCCTTTTCAAGGTTTCATATTAATCGGAGAAGTAGTTACCGAGCTATGTCCAAAAAACGATTCAACCAATCAGAGAGCAGCGAGCTATCACGTGTGCCGAACGTGGCGAACAGACTCTGCCTCGGACGGCACATTTGAGAGCGTATTCATTTATTTCCCGTTGGCAAACTATGTTGCCGCTATGTTGGCGTTAAACTATGTTTTAAAACTAATTAAAACTAATTTGCGATTCTTTCGCTTTCCTGCGCGTTTGTGCACGCTATGGCGATTTCTTTACCAAACTCCGCAAGCCGTTCGCTTTGGACCAAACCATTTCATGTAAATAGAGGGGGGGGGATTGTCACCGTACTCGCAAGCCGTTCGCTTTGGCTTTGGGAAATGGACCAAACCATTTCATGTAAATAGAGGGGGGGGGGGATATAATTTTAGATATATATATAGTACGGGCATGCCCTAGTAATTCTTAAATGGAAGAAGTTGGAACAACCAGGACTGTTCCGAGAGCTGGCCGCCCGGCCAAACTGAACAATCGGGGGAGAAGGGCCTTGGTAAGAGAGGTGACCAAGAACCCGATGGTCACTCTGGCTGAGCTCCAAGATCCTGTGTGGAGATGTGAGAAACCTCCAGAAGGACAACCATCACTGCAACACTCCACCGATCTGGGCTTAATGGCAGAGTGGCCAGACGGAAGCCTCTCTTCAGTAAAAGACGCATGAAATCCCACAGAATCTTGTTTCTCACAGTCTGAGAGTCCTTTATGTGCTTTTTTGCAAACTCCAAGCGGGCTTTCATGTGTCTTTCATGATTGGACAAAACCAAGCCATGAGGTCGAAGGAACTGCCTGCAGAGCTCAGAGACAGGATTGTGTCGATTGCGTCGAAAATCATGTCCAATCAATTGAATTTACCACAGGTGGACTCCAATCAAGGTGTAGAAACATCTCAAAGATGATCAAGAGAAATGGGAGGCACCTGAGTTAAATTTCAAGTGTCATAGCAAAGGGTATGAATACTTATGTCAATGTGATATTTCAGTTTTTTCTTTTTAATAAATTTGCAAAACTTTCTAAAATCCTGTTTTCTCTTTCCCATTATGGGGTATTGAGTGTAGATTGATGAGGGAAAAAATGAATTTAAACGATTTCAGCATAAGGCTGCAAATAACAAAATGTGAAAAAAGTGAAGGGGTCTGAATACTTTCTGAATGCACTGGATAGCATGATACTTCAAAAGTTGTGCACCTATTATAACAAAACTAGGTGGCTAAGTTGTTAGATGTCAAGAACAAGCCGATGTGATTTTAGTTCAAGGATACAATCCATAAACTGTTGAGTCTGGCAGAGGTATGCGCTCTACCTCGTGCCGTTCTAGTTCTCAATGTTTTTAACCAATCATCTGTCCACTGTGATCATGATGTCTGTCTTAATTTGGCAGATCTTGGAATCTAGAAAGTAAATCCCGTTTGTGGTCTCACGACTGTTCATCCCTTCATGTCTGCACTCCCACAATCATCAATCATCACCATCATCATCATCATCGTCATCGTGGTCTGCCCTGCCTTCGTTAAAAACTCCATCCCCTCCCCCACCTGCATGTCCCTGCCTACACTCATCTCACCTCTTCATCGGCTCATATTCCTCTCCTCTCTGGATAAGACTGGAGCATATTTCCAGTCTAATGTCATCGATCTTTCCACAGTTGCAGACATTATCTATCAGAAAAATTCCTCTCAAAGGACAATTATGATTCTCTGAGTTTCCCAAGCTATTCTCTGTAGTTTTGGCAGGTCGCTCCCCCATCCTAGTGGTGGTGTTTCTTTACATGTCAAGAACTCCATTCTTCACTGTCCACAGGAAACACCCCAAGCCCAATGTCTGGCTGCACATCCCGATCTGGAAACAATGTTCGTCTGCAGGGTAAACCATAATAACAACGTGGACAACTTCATATATACCTCTATTTCCTCCAACATGGAAGAACTCGCAACTGTCCATCCCAACTCTGTCCCTCATGTGGTCACCGACTGTCACTATGCCAGATGTCTAGAGCATCAGCACTGCGATAACCAGCAAAGTGAAGCAAAGGCTTTCTGTAAATTTACGGATCTTTCCAACCGGAATTTCTATAGCTGGTACACCATCCTAGACCTGGTAATGACAACATTACATCCAACTTCTCCACGTTTAACCTCTGCCCCACTTTACTGCTCTGACCATTACATTAGCAAAGCTCAGAACACCCTGGCTATTGTTAGAAACAAGCTCAATGCTGCTGAATCTGGCTGTTCGCAAAGGCCAACTGGCAGGAATTGCAATCTGTTTCGTCACAAAATGATTGGGCCACCATCTACACAGAATCAACTGGAAGGGCACTCGGTAGAGCGCATACCTCCGCCAGGCTCACCAGTTCATGTTTTGTATCTCACTGATACGCCCCGATCTGGATTCCGACCTGAACCAAAATCTAATCGGCTAGTTCTTGAGACCTAACTCGTCCACCAAATTTAGTCATAACTTGTCCACAACTTTTATAAATATCATGGTATAGTATAATGTATCGCTTTTCGCCCAATCTGTCAATGGTGAAGAATCACTTGGAGAATTAAATAATTCTTGTATCCGAATCCATATTCAGATCTTCACCAGAATCAAATCGATTCTTCCTCGTCACATACCCAACCTGTCCACCACGTTTCGTCCAAATCCGTCCAAAACCTTTTGAAATATCCTGCCGTGTATTGTTGTTGGCCCCATCTCCCAATGGAGAAGAATCGCTTAAAAAATTATTGTATCCAGATCCAAAACCAGATCTTCACCAAAATCTAATCATTTCGTCCTCGTCACATACGCTACCTCTCCGTCAAGTTTCGTTGGACTCATTCCACACCTTTTTGAGATATCTCGTTCACAGACAAACACAGACAGACAGGGGTGAAAACATAACCTTCAAACACCTTCGGTGGTGGAGGTAAATATAGATTGCACCTGGAAATACTCCAAAACACCATGCAAGCATACACGGACATCCCATCCAGTCTGCGACTATCGTATGCCTCGCACACTGGATTATGTAGCGAAGCAGTTGCAGTAAAGTAGCTTTTGCATTTCTCGACATGGAAGGCTACCCGAGCAAGGGAAACTTTCGGTTGCTTTGTAAGGCTTGTTGCAGCAAGTGGGTGTCCACTCTCATGCAAGCCTGAAAACATCATCTCACTGATGAGGTCTCCTCCCTCAAAGTTTTGGTGGTCTTGTCAAATAAGCCTCTGGTGTATGCTCCTGCTCCCCCTTCAACCACTCACCTCAAAATAAGGAAGAGTAACACCCCAGAGTATGCCTCCAAACCTCCTGTATCCAACCCATCATGCTCTGCTCCCACATTATTCCCTCAAACCCACTGAGTTCTTGACTCTGCCTTTCATACTGCAGAAGGTAGAGAAAATTTTGTCCAGCATTGATTCTTCATTGGTGACAGACCGAGAAGGGATCAGTGCCCATGCATACAACAACAACAACAACAACAACAACAAGCATTTTAAGGCCATTTTCCCTGCTAGAGCGGGGGTTAGCCTTGCGGTCCCCATGACAATCTTCTCCATTTTGCCCTATTTTCTGCATCTCTCCTTGTTAACCCCCTTGCCCGCATTTCTTCTTCCACCATCTTTAGCCAAGTCTTTCTCGGTCTTCCCCGTCCCCTACTTCCTTCTACATTCATTTCCATCACTCTTCTCAACCAGTCACTTTCATCCTTCCTCAACACATGACCAAACCATCTCAACTTGTTCCTCTTCACAGCATCAATCACAGGCTCTATTCCCATCATCTTTCGCAATTCATCATTTGTCTTCCTCTCTCTCAACGATACTCCGCACATCCACCGAACCATTCGCATTTCCACCCTTTCCAGCCTTCGTTGCTGCTCTACGTTCATTACCCATGTCTCGCTCCCATGAATCATAACACTTCTCACACATGCAGCATACACCTTTCCCTTCAGCTTCAACGACACTCCCCTCCTCATCAGCACGCCACTCAGTTCCCGAAACTACTTCCATGCACATGTCACTCTAGCAACCGTTGCCGAGTCTGATCCACCTTCTCCATTCAGCACGTCTCCGAGGTAGCAAAATGTTTTCACACCTTCCAGCTTCACGCGGTCTCCAAGATCCAACTCAACATTTCCTCCATCTGCAGTTCCCTCTGTGCACACCTTACATTTGAATGTAGCTGCCACACTGGTTCATGACCCTCTCAGACCACTGCATTTTTGATGAACCCACTCAGCGCACATTGTACATTGAATGGAGTTCACTCCGACACCCTTCCTGCACACAGCACATGGCCACTTCCCAGTTCCTTCCACCTCACCACATACCATCACCTTCGTCTTTCCGATATTCACCTTCAGACCTTTTGTCTCCATACATTCCTTCCACTTCATCTTTTCCTTCAGTCCATCCATACTTTCCGCAATCAACACCAGATCATCTGCATTCAACAACTCCCACGGTAAACCCTCCTTTACATTCTGAGCCAGCACCTCCATCATGATCATGTGCCCATGTGCCCATGGATGATCCAACCAAATCCCGCTCTGCAGCTCATGCATTTCCTGTCTGCTCTATTCAGCACGACCTTCACCTTCACCAGGAACTCGCCTTCCTGACATTTCACAAGTGCAATAAATATTTATTTTTTATCATGGAAACCTCAACTCCGTGAAAGCTGCGGTGCCCCGAGGCATTGTCTTGCGTCCAGTCTTGTTCCCAATTTAAATAAAAACGACCACTGGATGCTCTGAAACACCATCTCCTATTGTCACAATGGACCCCAATCCCACTGACCAGCACATGGCTGCTGGGTCATTTTCTGGTGACCTGGAATCGGTTTGATGCTGCTCTGAAAAATGGAACATGCCTCTCAATAATGCCGAATCCTCGTCTCACACTGTTATTCATGAATGACTGTCAAAATATCCCACTTATCTATTGCCATGGGTAGCCAATGGAAGAGATCCAGTCTCTTAAACCTCTCGGCCTCAGCATCACCCATGACTCCTGCGCCTACCCTCTCGTAGAGCTAACCTGGTGTTCAAATCTATCCTAACAAAGGGCATCCTTCGTCGTTCAAATTCATTCCTCCAAAAAAATTTTTTTAATCAGAACGACTCACGTTCTGTAAATCCGACAAGGCCTCTGTCAGTGGCTCAATGGAGTACTGCCTTCCACTGTGGACTGCCACACCAGCAGCACACCATTCTCTCCTGGCTTCAATGGACATAAAACTTTCAACATAATTGGCATTTTATGCGATGAGGCTAAAACACAAAACCTATTGCTCCCAACACAGACAGAGCAGTGGGTTCTGCATTGTAAGCCCCTGTTGGACCTGGTCTGAAATGGGGGCTTATATGGATTGGGTCTCGTCCGTCCATCCATACATGCATACATGTGTCCATCCGCAACCATATCCCTGACATGTATGGACCGATTTTGTTCATACTTGGCACAAAGACAACACATGATAGTATACACATGCACATCAATATGTTTTGCAATGCGATTGAAGATGGCCGACTGGCGGCCATCTTGTTTGTAAAAAACCCGATGTTGAACACGTCCTCAACCATTTCTCGGACATGCATTTTCCAATCCTGTTCACACTTGGCACACAGATGAGGAATGATGGATGGCTTACATATGCATTTCATTTACTTTCAAGATCAGATCCAATATGGCCGACTGGTGGCCATTTTGTTACTTAAATGTGTCCCCAAATATTTATTGAGCATGCATGGTCCGATTTTGTTCAAACTTGGCACAACCACAGTACATGATGGCATACACATGCACCTCATTTTACTTTGCAATCTGATCAAAGATGGCCGACTGGTAGACTGGCGGCCATTTTAGTTGTAAAAATCCTGGTATTGGACACGTCCTCAACCATTTCTCGGCCATGCATTTACTGATCTTGTTCAAACTTGGCAAACAGATAACGAATGATGGCTTACATATGCATGTCATTTATTTTTGAGAACAGACCCAAGATGGCCGACTGGCGGCCATTTTGTTATTTAAACGTATCCCCAACAATTTCTCCGACATGTATGGACCGATTTTGTTCAAACCTGGCACAAAGACAATCTTTTTATATACTTTGTTTGCTTGTTTGTTTGATTTGTTTGTTTGATAAATGTTAGCTTTCACGAGCCTCGACTCTGTATACAAAAAAAATAAAATACATGAGTATACATATGCAGAAGATTTTGGCCGATTGGCAGCCTTAAATTCCGTATCGTAAAATTGCTAAAACCATGGGACCTGATGATATTTGAAGTCTTTTTTTTTTTTTGCTCTTTTTTTTTTTAAACCACCTCTGTTCTGTTCTCTGGACCTCCCCTGCTCATCAAGGTTGGATGCATTCTTCCAGTCACCCTCTCATTATTAAACTCCTAAAATCGAGCTTTACCACCAGCCTCCACTGTTTGTTATTTTTAGCTTCTGTTTTTGGAACTATCTACACTGTACATTGGTATAGCATCACTACAAACCACAATCTTCCCTCAACGCCTTCAAGTACATGGTGCACCACTACCTTGGGTCGGGTCACCCCTCCCCCCCCCCCCCATAATTACCTGCAATATTTTCTATCCCCATGAACCCTGCACAATTAAATCCTCTGTTTGCAAGTTACTACGTCGTCTCCTTTCTCTGTCTCTGTCTCTGTCTCTGTCTCTGTCTCTGTCTCTGTCTCTCTCTCTCTCTCTCTCTCTCTCTCTCTCTCTCTCTCTCTCTCTCTCTCTCTCTCTCTCTCTCTCTCTCTCTCTCTCTCTCTCTCTCTCTCTCTCTCTCTCTCTCTCTCTCTCTCTCTCTCTCTCTCTCTCTCTCTCTCTCTCTCTCTCTCTCTCTCATTGTTGTTGAACTGTGGCCACTCTACCCTTCTGTCAGTAATTTGCCCTTTTACCTCTCTCTCACCTCACTTCCATTAGCCTAGATCTTCTCTTTTTTTAATGGAAGAAAATATATTTACAGATTTTAGAAATGTCGAAGCATCTCGTTAAGAGTTGGGTTCATTGTGAGACCCACATTTGAAAACTGTAAAGCAGATCTCAGGGGATGATCTCCAAGAATCACGATCTGGGATTGGGTCCATTTAAGAATGGATGCAGAGTTAAGGATCAGTTTGCGAGTCTTCACATCATTAATTTTCAAATGGATAATTGACCTTCATGTTTATATCGTCCCTTTTCCGTTCATCGTTTTGCCTCCAATTCTCAAAAAACAACTCTGACACTCTCACTTAAAACAAATGTTAACATCTTGAGATGTTGGCAGCATTTTATTGTTGTGCCCATTCCGAATTGCTCTGGGTTAAACATTTAAGAGTCAATCACAACACTGCCTTGCACCACCTGTCCAATGGACAAAGAAAGCAGTTCACCCCAACCCTCAATGCCATTAATGAGCTGTCTGGGTTATGTTGGCACGTAAAAACAAAAATAGTCTTCACACAACTACTGTTTCTAAAAGCTTGGAATACAATTCTAGTATCAACCGCAAAAAAAAAGTTTGTCACATCCAAACGTCTTCTCACTGCCAGTCACAAACTTACCACAGTGCTGTGGGATGATGTGGTTCATAAGACCCAACTTCCATGCCTTCTCGATAATTGGCATCGGGTACTGCAGGACAAAAAGACCACGATGCCATCAGATATCACTCGCTCGTTCAACATTTCCAAATTCCCGTTAGATTTGACTTCATTACAACGGAGACACTTTGCATGATGAAATAGATTAGCAAAGAACCTGTCCTTACAGATGGGTTAACTTGGCCACTTTTAATATGTATGACTTGTCATGTAATACCGACTTCCAGCAGGTGGCGCTATACGATACACATTTGCAAACTGCGGGGCATGAGGCCCAAAGTGGTCATGAGCCTTTTTCTGGGGGTCATGGAGGGTCCAAGATTTTGAGGAAATTTTTTATGATATTTAGGGATTTTTGTTAGTTTTGTGATATTTAGGTTTTGTCGTACGACTATTTTCGTTCCTAATGCTTGATATTTTGTTTTGCAGATGTCGAAGAAACGCACATACAACGGGAGTTTTCTCAACTTTGGCTTCTCATCTATCGTGAACAATGGCGTGCAGTTGCCGCAGTGCGTCATCTGCAAGAAGACACTTGCTAACGAGAGCCTGAAGCCCTTCAAGCTGAAGGAGCACCTCGCCAAGGTTCATCCGGAACTTGCCAGCAAGGATTTGGCCTACTTCAAAATCAAAGAACACCAGCTCAAGCGGTCGAGATTGGATCATGGAACAGGAGTTCTCTTTCAACACAGCAAGATCATCGAGGTCTCGTACAAGATCTCCCTTCTTATCGCGAAGCAGAAGAAGCCACACACGATTGGAGAGACGCTCATTAAACCTTGCATGGTAGAGGCTGCTCGTCTTTCCTCGATCAGAACTGTGTCAACAAACTTCATCAGATAAGTCTCTCGGACAACACAGTTAAGCAGCGCATCGATGACATGTCCCAGGACATCAAACTTCAGGTGACGGAGAAAATCCGACTCTCTCCCTTCTTCGCCATCCAACTTGATGAGTCCACAGACGTCGCACAGCTTCCACAGCTTTTGGTTTTTGCTCGGTTCATCTCGGAAAATCAGGTGGAGGAGGAGTTCCTCTTCTGCAGCCCACTGATAACAACTACAAAGGCTGAAGATGTCATGAACATGGTGTCCAACTTCTTCCAAGAGGAAAAGCTCTCGTGGGCAAAGTTGGTTGGTGTCTGCACGGACGGAGCTCCCAGCATGCTCGGCTCCAAGTCAGGATTTGTGACTCTGGTCAAGAAGAAGAACCCGGATGTCATTACAACACTGCCTGATCCACCGTGAGGCTCTTGCCTCCAAGACGCTCCCTGCTGCTCTCAAAGTCACCTTGGAAACTGTGATCCGCATCGTCAACCATATCAAAGGAGGGGCACTCAACACCAGGCTGTTTCGTCAGTTGTGCCAAGACATGGATTCTGCCCACCAAGACCTCCTCTTCTACACATCTGTTCGTTGGCTGTCAAAGGGCAATGTTCTCGTCCGTGTATTTGAGCTCTTTGATGAATTGCAGGTATTTCTGGCAGCTCAAGGGAAGAAGACGGAGCAGTTGTTAAAGGACATTCGAGAGCCGTTTAAGTGTAGTCTTGCCTACTTGGCAGACGTGTTCGAAGCTTTGAATGGACTCAACCGGCAACTACAGGGCCCAGATACCACCATCATAATGCACACCGATGCCATCAAGGCTTTCCTCGACAAGCTAGCTCTTTGGGAGAGGAAAGTCGAGAGGGGAAATGTAGCTTCCTTCCAACGTCTGACTGAGGTCGTCGGTGAAGAACCACTTGCAGAGGAGCTGCAACAAGAGATTAAGGAACACTTGTCAAGCCTCCAAGAAGAGTTCAGACACTATTTTCATGAGATTGATGCAAATGAGAATGTACAGCTGAAACTTGCCCGCAATCCTTTCCGATGTACCGTGGACGATCTTCCTGATGGCATACAAGAGGAATTCTTGGAGCTCATCAACAACACCGCAGCCAAAGAGGAGTTCCAGGAACAACAACAGTTCAGCAGCTCTAATTGCTGGGCCAAAATGCTTTCCGCTTTCCCCAAGACCAGCGAATTCGCCCTGAAGGTTCTCATTCCTTTCTCATCGACTTACCTCTGTGAAAGTGGTTTCTCGACTCTCCTGGTAATCAAATCAAACGCCCGAAACAGGTTGGATGCTGAAGCAGACATGCGACGTGCCTTGAGCCACACAGACCCGCGTATTGATTTGCTTGTATCAAAAAAGCAAATACATCCTTCTCATTAAAATACATGATTAAATCAATCCTTGTTAATAAACGTTAATAAAAATGTTTTGTTTGTTGTTGCTCTCTCTGTTGTGATTAATCTTTAAAATGTATCTGCGCCATTGGAAATTAGTACATTTTCAGAAGGCTTATAAAGGTGGGGGTCATGGTAGGTTTGGTACTACTGAAAGGGGTCACGTACTGGAAAAGTTTGGGAACCCCTGGCATAGAGGATTGGGGTCCTCCTCCCACTCTGAACCCATAGGACTGATTTTTAACCCTATAAAATCTACCCATGCACCCCATGCATACAATCACATGTTTTAAACTCATATCCACCGTTTCAGGAGTGTATGGATGCAAAACAAATGGACAAACTATGATATTTGGCATGATAATTCCCCGACTTCTACGATGTCTAGGTGTTTCATTAGATTGGTAATACCCCTCACACCAGGAAAGATGCTGTAAGATACACATTAACAGAGAGAATATGCAGGGTACCACCACACACTATGAAAATGTATAAAAGTAGCCGTGCGTGTGTCCATGCAACTTCCAGACCCCTCCATACCTTTAGACCCCTTGACACCCTGAAGACCCCTTAAGACACTAAATAACCATGAAGAGCCCTTTAGACTCAAATAATCCCAAGACCCTAAGACCCCCAAAATGCCTGTGCATGCAAGTTCCACTCATTGGTTGGACAGTTCACCTGACTCCGCCCACAATTTCTATACGACGGCTACCAATTTAGGAACCTGTTAGAACTTGAGAATTTACCGTTTAGAACCGTTTCTCTCAAGCAGCGCTTTTACTGCAGGTTACGCAGCTTTGCTGTTAATTCCGACTATTTTCTCTTAAAATTGTGAATTGAACGGGCTACTGTGATGGGTTTCTTGGGAGGGGGGGCCTGCGGTTTTTCTTTGTTGAAAAGTTGTCAGAAATGCATGTGTAAGTTTCCTCACAGTAACAGTGTGTGTGTGTGTGTGTGTGTGTGTGTGTGTGTGTGTGTGTGTGTGTGTGTGTGTGTGTGTGTGTGTGTGTGTGTGTGTGTGTGTGTGTGTGTGTGTGTGTGTGTTGCAAAACACCCCAGAAAACAACGAAAAATACCTCTCCAGTTTTGTCATAATGAGCCGCTTGTGGGATAATCTCCTCTCTGGCGAAGCGCCGTGCAACGGATTGAAACTCCTTCTGCTGTTCTGACAATTCTAAAAGACCACGTGGGGAAAACGATTTTTTTTTAAAATAATCATTTATCAAATGTGGCATTTCTGTTTTCTTCAATACGTCAAAGTTTGTCCCAGGAATATTAAAAAATAAATAAATAAATAGCGATTTGCCTCACGGCTCCTCCACAAGCCTTAAACTGTGAATAATAATAAATAAATAAATACCTGAGGGGAGAAAACAAAACCACGACGGCACAGTTAATCAAATTCCTTGTTCTGATGTTGTCTATTGTATCCAAGACATTATACGAATATTACATGGGGCAACATGAGTAAAATGTCGAAAATATCCACCACCAAGTTTACAGCAGGAAAATGTGTAAGCACACCTGAAAAAACGATACAAGAAAATAACTGGAATGGCACTCGGTAGAGCGCACACCTACGGTAGAGCGCACACCTACGGTAGAGCGCACACCTACGGTAGAGCGCACACCTACGGTAGAGCGCACACCTACGGCAGAGCGCACACCTACGGCAGGGCGCACACCTACGGTAGGGCGCACACCTACGGTAGAGCGCACACCTACGGTAGAGCGCACACCTACGGCAGAGCGCACACCTACGGTAGAGCGCACACCTACGGCAGAGCGCACACCTACGGCAGAGCGCACACCTACGGCAGAGCACACACCTACGGCAGAGCGCACACCTACGGTAGAGCGCACACCTACGGCAGAGCGCACACCTACGGTAGAGCGCACACCTACGTCAGGCTGAACAGTTTACGTTTTGCATCCCACTGATAGGCCGGATCTGATGCTGAACCTGCATAAAAATCAAATCAGCTTCTTCTTGTCCCATAACCAACTCATCCACCTAGTTTGGTCATAATCTGTTCACAACCAGCCGTGACCATCGGTTGTAAATCCGCACCATCCGAGATGCCACAAAAATCTCTTGGCTTCTAAAAACATCAGCCATTCATTTATTGGCTTTGAAAACCCTTCAGTGACGTTTCCTACCTGAGTCAAGGTACAACAGACCAAAAAACGGGAACAAATCCATGTGTTGATGACGCATACGTCTGTCTGTCTCTGTCTGTCTCTCTCTGTGTCTCTGTCTCTCTCTGTGTCTCTGTCTCTCTCTGTGTCTCTGTCTCTCTCTGTGTCTCTGTCTCTCTCTGTGTCTCTGTCTCTCTCTGTGTCTCTGTCTGTCTCTCTCTGTGTCTCTGTCTCTCTCTGTGTCTCTGTCTCTGTCTCTCTCTGTCTGTCTCTCTCTGCGTCTCTGTCTCTGTCTCTCTCTCTCTCTCTCTATCACATGAACCCAAATATTGGGTATAACATGGAAGTCAAAACTCAAGGAAGAAGAGGAAGTTCGCCGTCCAAAGCATCATGGATTAATGGATTATGCTACCCTGTCAAACAGTACTGGCAGGAAGAGGATAGTTCAAACAATCAACCACAAGATCGACATGTAGAAGAGAGACAATCCATGTGTTGATGCCCGAGCACAACGACGGATCGTCAGGAAAACAAAACTCTGTAGATCACGATCCGAGAAATTTCCAGTGTGGTGACGCAAGCAAGTGACGATACTCCACTTCAAAGTTTTACCGAAGCAGAAACCGAAGAGTGGTGTGAAGTGATTTATGAGCGTCTCTGAAATCATTGACAGTGTTGTTAATCGAGAGAAGGAAGTTGAACAACAAAACGACTCGGAAGAAGAAGAAGACTTTTTAACTGAACACATCACTTGGGCGACCGCACACGTGCGTTCCGTTACTAATCCGCTTGTAGAGCGCTCGCCAAGTGCTCCAAGCACTCCGACAAAACGGTCGATGAGGATCGGCGGGCTTGGCAATCGATAGCAAGGTGAATGGTAATGGCACACCCCTGATAAAGGTCTCGAAACGCTTTGACGTTTGCTGAAAGGCTTACAGCATCCAGGAAGTGATGCAGCTGCACCTCATACCGGAACATTTCATGAGGAAAGAACGCAGCAGTCGACACCTGGTGTTATTTCAACAGCCCGGCAGAGGATCAAACTCAAGACCCTAAGCAGGCCACCTTACCAAAAAAACCAGGCTCATCTCTCATGGTGAAAAATCACTTAAATAATTTAATTTTTTTTTATCGCATCCGGATCTTCACCAAAATCGAATCGATTGGTCCACGTCACACACCCAACCTGTCCACCAAGTTTCCTCAAAATCATGCAGCAGGCCATAACTTTTTGGGACATCACGCTCGCAAACAAGCAGGTGTGAAAACAACCTCCGTCCACCTTTGGTGGCAGATGCAAGAATCAGCGTATTTGTCAGAGATGAAAATAATGATCTTTTTACCAAATGCAGATGTAGCACAGTAATAAATGGTATAATTTACGCTAAAGTTACTTTTACATCCTGCATTCTTGGAATGGGATTGGAATTGGTCCAAGTTCAAGTGTGACCCTCTACCCAGAAGGAAATACAGAAATAATCAATTTGCCACTCTGCGGCAGAAAGCTCAACAATAAAGTTAATTATTCTCGATGCAATGATGGGAATTCGGAGCAAGGAAGGTGAGGCAGGAGGGTTAGGGTTAGGACATTAGGGAGGGTTAGGGTTAGGGGCAGGAGGGGAATTGGCTTGCCAGGACACTAATACACTGCAGGTAAAACTGAAAGCATGACCAACTTGGCTCAACAAGCATTGGCAGGTTACAAACAAAAATTCTCAAAACAATAACGGGTTCTCACCAAGGTTGAAACCGTGACCGACGGATTCTGGTTGCATCATGTGAGCTGAACTGCAGGCCCGGAAGAAACACCCAAATCCAAACCTCGCAGTCCATTGTGACGTTACGAGTTTCAGGCTTGAAGCACAAAGTCTCTGTGCAATCATTTTCTGAAAATAAAAATTATAATAAAAAATAAATAAGAGCACGAGGGATTTTGGACACACTGCAACAACTGTCCTGCATCCCCCTTGGTTTCTGATGTTTCCTTCTGATCCTCAGTCTTTCCAATAGGCCCACCACGTCATCAAGGCCATCGTGAATAGCTTTGACAGCCTCTCCTCTAGCATGCCAGCGGGTTTCAGACTCCCGCTTAACTCTAATGGGTATCGCCTCTAATTTTTTTTTTCCCCCCATCGGAGAGCTGTAGCCTGGTGTTGGCTTAGCGGTTAAGGTGCCGGCTTGGGATCCGAGTATCCTGGGTTTGAATCCCGGTCGATCGCTGAATTAACGCCAGGGGGGTTGACTCAGCCTGTCTTGCCAGTTCTGAGGTCGGCAAATTGAGTACCAGTTCACTGGTCATTCCCTCTGTGTCGCAACAGGTGACCAACAGGATTGGTGGCAGGAAGGGCATCCGGTCATAAAACATTGCTTCAAAAAGGGGACCAAGGTGCCCAAAAAAGGCCAACCCCTGCTCTGCGGGGAAAAATGGCCTCTAAAGGTGGTTCTTCTTTCTTCTTCCTGTAAACACTATACTGATGGGGGGCTGACAGGATAGCATAGTAGAGGCCTCTAACCCATCTAGCCTGGATTCAAATTCCAACCCAGATTATAAACTGCCAATCCGGTGTTTCGCAGGGGGGCGATTCATCAATTTGTGTGGTCTCTCGGATGGACGTTAAACTGGGAGTCCCGTCTGCCAGCATGGGTTGGTGGATGTTAAAGATCCCATGCTGTCCTTTGCGAAGAGCAAGTGTGAGCTATCGCTGGCACCATGACCAAATTCCAAATTCCAAATTCCTACACCAAACAGCAGAAGCAATTGCAACAGTGGCCCAGCCGCACCCTCAGGCAATGATGCTACCCCACAGCATTCTGCTGCATATGAACGAAGACACGTATAGTTCATCAGACTTCCAAACTCAGGCCGTCTCTGCGTCCAATTTCCCAGAGTTAACCTTTGACATATTTCTAAAGGTTATGCTTTAAAGCTCAGTCTCTGGTTACCCAATTATGACAACCATTGGATTCACACAATAAAAACATATCCAAAGTCTCTCATTATGCTCAGAGTTCCTGCATTGCAGAAACAATACTGATGAGATAACACTTGGAACTTGCAACACAAGACATCACCAACTATAACTACAGGGTTTTTTCAAAAATATTGATATAACTTTGACTTCCTGCCATTTGTTTTTTACCAATACCGTTTTCCTTTTCAGGCTTTGGTGGTGTTATCGTGGTATTTGTTCCCTGGGATGTCCAGCTCCATATCTCAACTGTGCCACTGACAGTGGAGCAGAAGACAAAAGTGGTGGCTCTGTGGTGTGAGACTAAATCAACAACCACAACATTTTCTGGGGGTCAGAACCACCTCAGGAGATCACCGAGAGGTACCTGAAAGGGCCTCAGGTCACATGCGTATGCGCCTTCAATGCCAGGGGGGAAATGCTAGGGTCTTACTGGTTTGAGAACGACAACAGCAGGACAGTGACGATCAACGGCGAGCGCTCCCGGGCCGTGCTCCAGAAGTTCCATAATGACCAAAAGGTCACTCCAAACCAGCTCAGCATGACCTTGTTTATGCAGGATGGTGCACCATCACATAAAGCTGGTGACACCATCACTTTCCTGCAACAGCTCTTCAGAAACCGCCTCGTTGCCCTGGGCACCTCTCTGTCTACGTCAACCACTCTGCCACACTGGATGATCTGAAACAGGAGGTGTCAGACTACCTCCAGGCAGTGCCACATGAGACCTACAGGAAAGTTGGACAGACCTTTGGAGTCAGAATCAATGCCTGTCTGAACCGCGGAGAGGCACACATCGAGAACGTCAATTACAAGGATTTTGCATAAATGCCATTTTCAGACCTTAGGCTCTCACTAACTCAAGCAGTGACTTACTGTACGAGCAATCAGTGATAGAAAATACCATGTCATCAGCTTTCAAGAAAGGTTTGGTTCACATTCCTGAGGTTTGTTTCTTTGTTAAAAAAAAACGTTTAAAGTTGTATCACTCTTTTTGAAACACCCTGTATGTATGTGTGGGTTGAAAAACTAGTTTTGGTTGAGGGCTCGTGTCGAGCCGCATCGGACGACAGGTAGAACAACAGCTGGAACAGAGTGCGAGGTAGTGGATTTATTTTTTACTAGGGCATGCCCGTACTATATATAAGCTAGGACGTGCCCGTACGTGGGTGCCCGTTCCTTGCCAAAAAAAAAAAAAAAAAAAAAATTTGTGTAGGGGTGTGTGTGTGTAAACATCCTAGGGCGTGCCCGTACGTGGGTGCAAAAAAACATGCGTGCAAACAACAACAACAAAAAAAAACTTTGAAACCACGTGGCAGTAACGACCACAGAACCCCCCTCCCTCTATTTACATGAATGGTTTGGTCCATTCGCAACGACCACAGAACCCCCCCCTCTATTTACATGAATGGTTTGGTCCATTCGCAAAGCCAAAGCGAACGACCACAGAACCCCCCCCCCCCTCTATTTACATGAATGGTTTGGTCCATTCGCAACGACCACAGAACCCCCCCCTCTATTTACATGAATGGTTTGGTCCATTCGCAAAGCCAAAGCAAACGACCACAGAACCCCCCCCTCTATTTACATGAATGGTTTGGTCCATTCGCAAAGCCAAAGCGAACGACCACAGAACACCCCCCCCCCCCCCTCTATTTACATGAATGGTTTGGTCCATTCGCAAAGCCAAAGCGAACGGCGAACGGCTAAATCGCCATAGCTCGGTAAGTACTTGTCCGATTAATTTAAAACCTTGAAAAGGCACATCCTCGGGTCCCCAGCAATATACCTGGCAAGTTTCAAGTATATCGGACCGGTAGTTGTCGAGAAACAGCGGTCACAGACAAACAAACGTACAAACGTACAAACGTACAAACGTACAAACGTACAAACGTACAAACAAACAAACAGAGATTACTGGAATTATAGATAGACTAGGGCATGCCCGTACTATATATAAGCTAGGACGTGCCCGTACGTGGGTGCCCGTTCCTTGCCAAAAAAAAAAAAAAAAAAAAAAATTTGTGTAGGGGTGTGTGTGTGTAAACATCCTAGGGCGTGCCCGTACGTGGGTGCAAAAAAACATGCGTGCAAACAACAACAACAAAAAAAAACTTTGAAACCACGTGGCAGTAACGACCACAGAACCCCCCTCCCTCTATTTACATGAATGGTTTGGTCCATTCGCAACGACCACAGAACCCCCCCCCTCTATTTACATGAATGGTTTGGTCCATTCGCAAAGCCAAAGCGAACGACCACAGAACCCCCCCCCCCCCTCTATTTACATGAATGGTTTGGTCCATTCGCAAAGCCAAAGCGAACGACCACAGAACACCCCCCCCCCCCCTCTATTTACATGAATGGTTTGGTCCATTCGCAAAGCCAAAGCGAACGGCGAACGGCGAAATCGCCATAGCTCGGTAAGTACTTGTCCGATTAATTTAAAACCTTGAAAAGGCACATCCTCGGGTCCCCAGCAATATACCTGGCAAGTTTCAAGTATATCGGACCGGTAGTTGTCGAGAAACAGCGGTCACAGACAAACAAACGTACAAACGTACAAACGTACAAACGTACAAACGTACAAACAAACAAACAGAGATTACTGGAATTATAGATAGATATACATAATCGAGGCTCATGTAAGAGCAAACACATTGAACATGAAAACATGCACAGACACATAAAACATACAATGAAGGGAGCGGGAGACAAGAGGGGGAGAGAGAGGGAAGCACACAACCACAACAGTAGAGAACAAAGACGTCGGTAGATCTGTGGAAGGGGGAGGGCTGGGGAGGAGGGAGAGGTACACGGAATAAAGCAAATGAACACTACTACGAATTTCACTACGAGGAATTTCAGGAAGGAAGTTGGGATTGAAAGAGGCGGATTTGAGGTGTTTTAACGGGGGTGGAAAAGATCAAGGTTTTGGACGGGGGAATTTAAGAGATGGTGGTGAACAACTGTTTTGAACACCTGGAGGGAGGAGTGGGATTGAAGAGTGTGGGAGTTTGTTCAAGAGGCAGGAGGGAATGAAAGAGTGAAGGTGAGCAGAGAGTTGATTTTGGCAGTTTCACCAGATGAGGGTTGCTGGAAGATCTTGTGCGTCTTGCAGGAATATTTCGGGGGCAGTGCACAGACAGAGCAGGGGGAGCTATGCCAGAGAGGAGTTGGTAGAAGACAGAAAGACCACCTACCTGACTGCCGTGAGCGAGTGAAAGGCCCTTGGAATCAGCTTCATCGTGGGAGATTTCAATGTTTATGAAAGCTTTGGTTTCAACCGTGTGAAGCAGCGTTAGGTGTGAGGCAGGAGCACCAGCCCAGAGGAGAGAGCAGTATTCCATCAAGCTGCGGAGAAAGGTTTGTATGTGGTGAGGAGCTCAGGTGTGCCCAGCAAGGACTTCGCATGGCGGAGGATGCCCAGACGGCGACTGGCTTTGGAGGCCAGCTTGGAAATGTGGTTTTTCAAGGAAAGATCATGGCAGATAGTGAAACCCAAAAGCTTGAGTGACAAAACTTCTTCAAGAGAATTGTTCAGAAAGTAGATGGGAAGGTTGTCCAGACGGTCTTTTCGGAGAGACAAAGTGAGAGTGTGAGATTTGTCAGGATTGAAAGGCATGTTCCACTTGTTTGACCAGTTTGTGATGTTATCCAGGTCTGCAGAGAGTGAAGAGGCTGCTGCCTGCCAATCTGAGGGTTGGGATATGGAGCGGCAGAGAGTGGAGTCATCAGCAAAGAGATAGAGAGGATTTTCCAGAGAGTCAGGGAGATCATTAATGAAGACCAGAAAAAGCACAGGGCCCAGAACACTGCCTTGGGGAATTCCAGCCTGAACAAGCAGGGGAGATGAGAGAATTCCATTCAGGGCCACACGTTGACTCTGACCAGAGAGAAAGTCTGCAAGCATGCGTGGACATTTCCTTGGACACCAAACGAGGAGATTTTGGTGAACAGGGTGGGGTGCCAGACCGTATCAAAGGCGAGAGATATGTCAAGGGATGCTATCAGACGGGTATGCTATCAGACGTGGAAAGAAAAGGGAAGATTATGTTTCGGGGATTATCCCTTCGTGGAAATGTAACCACACATGACGGACCGAGACATCCATCAAGTTTAAGTGACAAAATCAGCAAAAAATTAACAACTTCATGATATGTTACAATTAGTTATTTTAGGGTTAAAAAGGGGTAGGGGTTAACAAAATGTAAAACAGGGAGAAAACAAGTACAGATACATTCAAAGTACACCACCCCCATGCCAAATAAATAAATATCCTCCAGCGCGGCATTGTCGGGGCACCTTCGGCACCCGACAATACCACCGTGCAGCTCATAGCGACTGTATTGGGTGGTAGAGGTGCACAATAATAGATTGATAAATTGCATAATTATAATCAATAAATAATGATCATAAAATATTTTCTTAATCAATAATTGGCTAATATCAAACCTAAACCACCAGTGCTTCATCCAAAGCTGTGACTTCTTGTAAATTAATTAAGTCATTAATCCCAAAAATAATTAAATAATTGATCAATAAATAATTATCAATCGATTAATTGATTAATCAATAAATCAAAAATATCCTTTATAGCCACATCAATTGATCACTGTCGTGTCAAAATATCAGCTTCCTAGCTCAAAAGGTGCCTGAGAAACTGCCCAGATGAGAAAGGAAATAAAGAAAATGATAAATACAACAACAACAACAACAACAACAACAACAACAACAACAACATGCATTTTAAGGCCATTTCCATGCTAGAGCGGGGGTTAGCCTTGCGGTCCCCATGACAATATTCTCCATTTTGCCCTATTTTCTGCATCTCTCCTTGTTAACCCCCTTGCCCGCATTTCTTCTTCCACCATCTTTAGCCAAGTCTTTCTCGGTCTTCCCCGTCCTCTACTTCCTTCTACATTCATTTCCATCACTCTTCTCAACCAGTCACCTTCATCCTTCCTCAACACATGACCAAACCATCTCAACCTGTTCCTCTTCACAGCATCAATCACAGGCTCTATTCCCATCATCTTTCGCAATTCATCATTTGTCTTCCTCTCTCTCAACGATACTCCGCACATCCACCGAACCATTCACATTTCCACCCTTTCCAACCTTCGTTGCTGCTCTACGTTCATTACCCATGTCTCGCTCCCATAAATCATAACACTTCTCACACATGCAGCATACACCTTTCCCTTCAGCTTCAACGACACTCCCCTCATCAGCACGTCACTCAGTTCCCGAAACTTCTTCCATGCACATCTCACTCTAGCAACCGTTGCCGAGTCTGATCCACCTTCTCCATTCAGCATGTCTCTGAGGTAGCAAAATGTTATCACACCTTCCAGCTTCTCGCCGTCTCCAAGATCCCAAGAACTCAAGATCCCAAGAAGAGGGTCTCCAAGAAAAAAGAAAAAAACCCATAAATAATGACAATAAATAAATAACAATCATAAAACAATTAAATAATTAATCAATTGTTGATTAACCTCTCCAAGAAGTTGTCACTCAATCTTTTGGGTCTCACTATCTGCCATGATCTTTCCTCGGAAAACCACATTTCCAAGCTGACCTCCAAAGCCATTCGCCGACTTGGCATCCTCCGTCGTGCGAGGTCCTTCCTTGGCACACCTGAGCTCCTCACCACATACAAGGCTTTCATCCGCAGCTCAATGGAATAATTTTCTACCCTCTGGGCCGTTGCTCCTGCATCAGACCGAGCTCGACTTTCCACTGTTGAAACCAAAGCTTTCAGAATCATTGGAATCTCCTGCGATGAAGCTAACTCCGAGGGCCTTTCACTCCCTCACTGCAGGCAGGTTGGTGGTCTTTCTGTCTTCTACCGACTCCTCTCCGGCCTTGCTCCCTCAGCTCGCTCTGTGCTCTGTCCCCCAAACATCTGCCAGCAACCCTCTCATGGTTAAACTGCCAAAATCAAGACTCTCTGCTCACCTTCACTCCTTCATTCCTCTTTACTCCCACCTCTGGAACAAACTCCCTCACTCTCTTCAACCCCACTCCTCTCTCCAGGTCTTTAAAACAGCTGTTCACCACCATCTCGTGTCTTCCCCCATCCAAAACCTTGATCTCTTCTACCACCGTTAATTCACCAGAAATCCACTTTTTTTTTTTGGAAATACCGATTTTTTTCTTTCCTGGAATTCCAGCAGTGTCCATGTGTTTCATATTTTCCCACCCCACCCCCCTCCTTCCCATGCCTTCTCCCCCCAAGCCCTCTCCCTCCCACGGATCTTCTTTTGTCCCTGTGTGCTTCCCGCTCCCTTTTTTGTATGTTTTGTGTGTCCGTTCGCTGTTGTTTTTTGTGATCAATGTTAGCTCTTACACAAGACTCGATCTTGTATACACACAAAAAAAGAAAAATTGGGTGACAGAATACCTAACCCACCTGTTTCCTCCGAACCTGTAACATAAAAAAAATTAATGGTCATTAATCAAATCATTAAATAATCCCTGGTGTTGGGCTAGCGGCTAGGGTGCCGGCTTAGGATCCAAGGATCCTGGGTTCGAATCCCGGTCGATCGCTGAATTAACGCCAGGGGGGTTGACTCAGCCTGTCATCCTTCCGAGGTCGGCTAATTGAGTACCAGTTCACTGGTAATTCCCTGTTTGTCGTTAAAGGCGGCAAAAAGGGTTGGCGTCAGGAAGGGCATCCGGCCGTAAAACATTGCTTCAAATAGGGGACCGAAAAACAACAACAACCACGGTTCCCGAAAAAGGCCAACCCCCGCTTTGCGGGGAAAAATGGCCTCTAAAGGTGGTTATTTTTATTTTTTAATCAAATCATTAAATAATTCATTGATGAATTGATTAATCAATAAATCAAAAATAGCCTTCACGACCAAATCACTTGGTCATTGTCAAGTGCAAATATCAGCTTCCTAACTCAAAATGTGCCTGAGATAATGCCTGAAAGGAAATAAATAAGTACTTAATTAATCGATAATAATTAAAAAAAACTAATCAATTGATTAATCAAAAAACAAAAAATACCGTTTTTGCCAAAGCACTTGCTCACTATTCTGCCGAAACTTCAGCTTCCTAGCTCAAAGGATGGCTGAGATATCGCCCAGACAAACAAACAACCGGAGAGAAAACTGAGTACTCCTTTTCAGCGTGCGTCATTGCCGGGCCTCCTTCGGTGCCGGCAATGACGTCGTGCAGCGCCGGCAATGACGTCATGCAGCGCCAGCAATGACGTCATGCAGCGCCTGGAGATGAAATTTGGACAGGACTTCATTGAATTGCAGCTGCCCACATCCTTAAATGGTTTCTCAAGGATGCGAGCAGGTGCATCACAACCTTGAGAAACCATGGATAGTGATGCAGCCACTAATAATGTAGGAGGCAAAACTTTACAAACATTCCAAAAGGTTTCCACCTTTTTTTGGGTGAAGTACATCCAAATGTTATTCACGTACAAGTAGTAGGCCAGAATGTTGACAACCCAATGAATAGAACAGTCCATATATTGCTGAATGGGTGCACGTCAAAGAAAGGACGTCTTTCACAAATATCAGCAGGTGGTGCGAGTCCTTATCAGCAGATTAGCAAAATCACTGGAGGAACGCAGCATGATGATCTCCTTATGATCCTGAGATTAAAACGAAATGTTGGCCACCTGGTGGAGTGAGTACCCAGTTTACGTTACTCCATTTTAAAGTCGTTTCCCAAATACAGTGCCTTTCAATGCGCCATGTGGGACATTCATGAATGTGCCATGCATTTCATTGCCTTTGAAAATACAATGCCATGTGGGAAGGAGTATGGACGGTTTTGAGGGAGTTCATGGGGGTTCCGGATATGGTGTGAGAAATGGAGAAGGTGAAAGGATTTTGTAGTTTGCTGATGGAGCTGGTTTGTTGATTTGTAACACTCAGTTCCAGAAAGAGGATAATAAGCTTGTTACATACACGTCAGGTGGGTCGACGACAACCGTTGACTACCTGATGGTGCGTAGGCGAGATAAGGGGCACCGCCGGGACACAAAGGTGATCCCGGGGGAGGAGGCTGTTTCACAGCACCACTTGGTTGTCTGCGACATAAGGGTGAAAGGTGCGAGGAGAGCTCGGCGGGTGAAGTACCAACCAAGAATTAAGGTGTGGAGGTTGAAAGAGGTGACAGTAAGGGAGGCATTAAAAGAGAGGTTGAGTCGGGTAGAGGATGATGTGGTTGAGCTTGAAAGTGGTTGGATGTCAATGAAAGATAGTGTGTTGGGAGCCGTTGGTGAGGTATGTGGATGGACACAATGACCACCGAGGCACTCGGAAACATGGTGGTGGGATGATGAAATTGGAAAGAGGATTGACGAGAATAGGAAGAAGTTCAAGGAGTGGCAGAAGGCGAAGGGTACGGGAGCAGAAAAAGCAGAGCATGAAAGTTATAAGGCAGCCAAGAAGGCTGCAAAGAAAGAGGTAGCAAAGGCGCAGGAGGCATGGAGGAAAAAGTTCAGAGAACGCTTTGATTCGGAAGAGGGTCAGAGAGTGGTATTCAGGATTGCAAAGCAGATAGCGAAAGAGAGGTGTGATGTGATGGGGGTGAGTTGCTTGAAGGATGAAGTGGGACAAATCGTTGTGGACCCAGATGGAATTAAAGGAAGATGTAAAAGATATATGGAAATGCTGTTGAATACAGAGCAGAAATACAGTGGGATGGCAACATCGAGAGTAACCCAGTTTTAGGACCGGCAGAGAAGATAACTGAGAAGGAAGTTGAGGAAGCGATAAAAGCAATGAAGAGTAGAAAAGCGGGAGGGCCGACGGGAGTTGTGGGAGATATGTTGAAGGCAGCAGGAAGTTGGGGTGTGAAGAGAATGACAGAGATCTGTAATCTGGTGGTGAAAGAAGGCCGCATTCCAGTGGATTGGGAACCGAGTACCCTCGTCCATCTATACAAGGGGAAAGGTGACCCTCTGGAGTGTGGCTCGTACCGAGCGATAAAGTTATTGGAGCATGGAATGAAGGTATTGGAAAGGGTGTTGGAGAGGATGACAAGGAAGAAAGTGAAGATCGACGAAATGCAGTTTGGATTTATGCCAGGAAGAGGAACGACAGACGCGCTCTTCATTGTGAGGCAGTTGCAGGATAAGTACTTGGAGAAGAGGAGGAAGTTGTTTCTTGGGTTTGTTGATCTGGAGAAAGCATTCGATGGGGTTCCACACAAAGTATTGACATGGGCATTGAGGAAGTTAGGAGTGGAGGAATGGTTGATCAGAGTTGTGATGGCAATCTACAAAAGAGCACGCACAGCTGTAAGGATGAAGGACGGGAGCAGTAGTTAGTTTGAGGTGAAGGTGGGAGTGCATCAGGGGTCAGTACTAAGTCCACTACTATTTGTAGCTGTGATTGAGGTGCTGGCTCAGATCGTAAAGGAGGGTTTGCCGTGGGAGTTGTTGTATGCAGATGATCTGGTGTTGATTGCGGAAAGTATGACTGGACTGAAGGAAAAGATGAACAAGTGGAAGGAATGTGTGGAGACAAAAGGTCTGAAGGTGAATATCGGAAAGACGAAGGCGATGGCAAGTGGTAAAGCATGTGGTGAGGTGGAAAGAACTTGGAAGTGGCCGTGTGCTGTTTGCAGGAAGGGTGGCGGAGTGAACTCCATTCAATGTACAATGTGTGCTGAGTGGGTTCATCAAAAATGTAGTGGTCTGAGAGGGTCATTAACCAGTGTGGCAGCTACATTCAAATGTAAGGTGTGCACAGAGGGAGCTGCAGATGGAGGAAAGGTTGAGTTGGATCTTGGAGACGGCGTGAAGCTGGAAGGTGTGAAAACATTTTGCTACCTCGGAGACATGCTGAATGGAGAAGGTGAATCAGACTCGGCAACGGTTGCGAGAGTGAGATGTGCATGGAAGAAGTTTCGGGAATTGAGTGGCGTGCTGATGAGGAGGGGAGTGTCGTTGAAGCCTGAAGGGAAAGGTGTATGCTGCATGTGTGAGAAGTGTTATGATTTATGGGAGTGAGACATGGGTAATGAACGTGGAGCAGCAACGAAGGCTGGAAAGGGTGGAAATGCGAATGGTTCGATGGATGTGCGGAGTATCGTTGAGAGAGAGGAAGACAAATGATGAATTGCGAAAGATGATGGGAATAGAGCCTGTGATTGATGCTGTGAAGAGGAACAGGTTGAGATGGTTTGGTCATGTGTTGAGGAAGGATGAAAGTGACTGGTTGAGAAGAGTGATGGAAATGAATGTAGAAGGAAGTAGGGGACGGGGAAGACCGAGAAAGACTTGGCTAAAGATGGTGGAAGAAGAAATGCGGGCAAGGGGGTTAACAAGGGGAGATGCAGAAAATAGGGCAAGATGGAGAAGATTGTCATGGGGACCGCAAGGCTGACCCCCGCTCTAGTAGGGAAAATGGCCTTAAAATGCTTGTTGTTTGTCACAAATACAGTGCCTTCAGAAAGTATTCACAGCCGTCGACTTTTTTCACATTTTGTTGTGTTACAGCCTGAAATTAAAATGGATTAAATTGAGATGTTGAGTATAAGTGAGCGGACAGACAAACAAACACACACCCAAACCGGAGTGATCAACATATTTGTCCAAAAATTAATTTTGCCAAGTAACAAACAAGAGAACAAGAAAGAAACCGGAGCGAAAACCGAGTACTCGATTTCAGCGCGTCATTGCCGAGCCCCCGTCGGTGCCCGGCAATGACGTCATGCAGCGCCTGGAGATGGCATCGGAAAGGAGCGGTGTTCAATAAAAGGTGAATTTCGAAGTCGTTTTATTGAACTAAGATAGTGAAATGGGGATGGGGCGTGGAGGGTCTCTCCCCACCAAGTACAAAAACAAGACAGCATTTAACATTGCAGATGCTGTGGTGCTTGCATGTGTGGAGAAGGTCATACAGCATCTTAAGCCAGGAATACATCCCAAAACATAGCTCTGGCCTCTTCAAGAGTCGGTACATCGATTTAGTGTTGAAAGAGAAGCAGCACATGCAAAATTGGATAAACCGTAATGTACACAAAACATACTGATGACCATACTTTAGGCTATTGAAGAAGAGGAGAGATTATGGTCAACCAGGTGGGTGGGGATGAATAAAGTGGGGATAGATGGATGAGTTGGTGACAAGTTTCAGAGGTGAACACAAAGTTCAGAGACGATACCTTGTGAAGAGCAGAATCTGCAGTGAAGTTCTTCGTGGTCAGGGAAAGGGCAAGAAGAACAAGGAGGAGTGAAGAGCGAGGGGAGAATAACAAAAAAAAAAGTGTGCAAAAGGTCATGGGGAGGGAAAAGGAGGCGGAGCAAAGCGGAGAAAGGGGTAAGGGAGGGAAGGTGTAGGAGAGAGGAGAAAGAGAGAGAGGAGGTGGAGTAGAGAGGAGGTGGAGTAGAGAGGGGGTGGAGTAGAGAGGAGGTGGAGGAGAGATGGTCAAGGGGGAGGGGGTGGAGGAGAGAGGATTAAGGGGGAGGGGGTGGAGGAGGAGGGGTAAGGGGGAGGAGGTGGAGGGGAGAGGGTCAAGGGGAAGGAGGTGGAGGAGAGAGATGCAAGGGGGAGGAGGTGGAGGAAAGAGGGTCAAGGGGGAGGAGGGGGAGATGAGTGGAGTAAGAGAGAGGAGGTGGAGGAGAGAGGATCAAGGGGGAGGAGGGGGAGGATAGAGGAGGTGGAGGAGAGGAGGTGGAGGAAAGAGGAGGTGGAGGAGAGATGGTCAAGGGGGAGGGGGTGGAGGAGAGAGGATTAAGAGGGAGGGGGTGGAGGAGGAGGGGTAAGGGGGAGGAGGTGGAGGGGAGAGGGTCAAGGGGAAGGAGGTGGAGGAGAGAGATGCAAGGGGGAGGAGGTGGAGGAAAGAGGGTCAAGGGGGAGGAGGGGGAGGTGAGTGGAGTAAGAGAGAGGAGGTGGAGGAGAGAGGATCAAGGGGGAGGAGGGGGAGGATAGAGGAGGGGGAGGTTAGAGGCGGTGGAGGTGGAGAGAGGAGGTGGAGGAGAGAGAGGAGTTAGAGAGCAGAGGTGGAGGAGAGAGAGGAGTAAGAGAGAGGAGGTGGAGGAGAGGGAGTGTGCAAGAGCGAAAACAAGAGTTAGAGAGAAGATAACGAATGCCCTTCCCGTATCTTGCAGTTCCACTTTAAATGCGCGTTCCGATTGATTTTGTAGACTCGACATATATAACCTTATCCTAAACATCAGGTTATTGTATGAAGAAATAAGCATCATATGTCCGTTCCGATGTTGTTATTGCAGTTTTCTGCCCATTAACGTGGACGTTGCTTCACTCACCAGCTGCACTGACATTCACAAACAGGTCGAGCAATTATGTACCACGTCCGTTGCGTCATGACGTTGACGTTCAAACAGCCACTCCCTCGAAAGGGAAGTTGCATGTGACGTCATCGTCTTAGTCACGTGACCGCTTGGGTGGCAAAACATTGCTTCTGCCACCATACGTAATGGCGGCAATTTGAAACTCGTCTCACATATAAATTGCCCCCTACACGATGGTAAAGAGTTGTTGTGCTGTCGGATGTACAGCCCGATTTCATAAGGGATCGGGATCGTCATTGTACCGTTTCCCGGACGACACAACGCGCTAAAACGGATTCATGGCTGCCTTGACTGCAGCTCTCAGGTGAGAATATGGCGCGTGAGGTTGTTACCTTCGCTCGCGAAGCGAAAAGCAGCATTAGGTTACGTACGTGTGGAGTGTGTGTTGCGTACGTGTGGAGTGTGTATGGCGTACGTGTGGAGTGTGTATGGCGTACGTGTGGAGTGTGTATGGCGTACGTGTGGAGTGTGTATGGCGTACGTGTGGAGTGTGTATGGCGTACGTGTGGAGTGTGTATGGCGTACGTGTGGAGTGTGTATGGCGTACGTGTGGAGTGTGTATGGCGTACGTGTGGAGTGTGTGTGGCGTACGTGTGGAGTGTGTGTGGAGTGCGTATGGCGTATGTGTGGAGTGCGTATGGCGTATGTGTGGAGTGTGTGTGGCGTACTTGTGGAGTGTGTGTGGCGTACTTGTGGAGTGTGTGTTGCGTACGTGTGGAGTGTGTATGGCGTACGTGTGGAGTGTGTATGGCGTACGTGTGGAGTGTGTATGGCGTACGTGTGGAGTGTGTATGGCGTACGTGTGGAGTGTGTATGGCGTACGTGTGGAGTGTGTATGGCGTACGTGTGGAGTGTGTATGGCGTACGTGTGGAGTGTGTATGGCGTACGTGTGGAGTGTGTATGGCGTACGTGTGGAGTGTGTATGGCGTACGTGTGGAGTGTGTATGGCGTACGTGTGGAGTGTGTGTGGCGTACGTGTGGAGTGTGTGTGGAGTGCGTATGGCGTATGTGTGGAGGGCGTATGGCGTACGTGTGGAGTGTGTGTGTCGTACGTGTGGAGTGTGTGTGGCGTACGTGTGGAGTGTGTGTGGCGTACGTGTGGAGTGTGTGTGGCGTACGTGTGGAGTGTGTGTGGCGTACGTGTGGAGTGTGTGTGGCGTACGTGTGGAGTGTGTGTGGCGTACGTGTGGAGTGTGTGTGGCGTACGTGTGGAGTGTGTGTGGCGTACGTGTGGAGTGCGTGTGGCGTACGTGTGGAGTGCGTGTGGCGTACGTGTGGTGTGTGTGTGGCGTACGTGTGGAGTGCGTATGGCGTACGTGTGGAGTGCGTATGGCGTACGTGTGGAGTGCGTATGGCGTACGTGTGGAGTGCGTATGGCGTACGTGTGGAGTGTGTGGCGTACTTGTGGTGTACGTGTGGAGTGTGTGTGGCGTACTTGTGGAGTGCGTATGGCGTACGTGTGGCGTACTTGTGGAGTGTGTGTGGCGTACGTGTGGACTGTGGAGTGCGTGTGGCGTACGTGTGGACTGTGGAGTGCGTATGGCGTACGTGTGGCGTACTTGTGGAGTGTGTGTGGCGTACGTGTGGACTGTGGAGTGCGTGTGGCGTACTTGTGGGTCCACAGGCAGGTGACACAGCCTCAGTTTCTCGCAATACCGGAAACTCCTCAAAGGGCAAGCTCCGGGCGTAAACTGACAGGTCCGTCTGATCAAACGACAGCTTTCCCGCCATGTTGTTTATGCCACCGAAGATGGCGTCCGGAACCGGTTGCCATGGACGACACTCACACGATGCAAGGCCTCTCTCGTTTTTAATGGCGCTTTCAGAGTCGAATGGCGTACGTGTGGAGTGTGTGTGGCGTGTGGCATTCATTCATATTCATTTTTTCAGAGTCGCCAGGCTCTATATACACCACGTGTCTGACCACATCGGCTGAAGCAAAAAAAAAAAAAAAACACTGGGGGCTTCATATTGTTAGCCCCGTTTTTTATTTATTTTAAAACCGATTTGCTGAGTCCAAGGTGCTTTTGGCTATGTCGTCAGCCACTTGTCTCGATAATTACCGATTTGGACTATCGAAATGCATCTGCTACACTTTTGTAGTAAAAAAAATAAATAGAGAGATATTAATTCTTTTTATTATGACACTGAGTGATGCCTGTTAAGCGCATCCGGTTTCCGGTCAGAGTACACTGCCCGTTGACGCCACCGTCCGCCATCTTTGTTCACCCAAAAAGGAATCACCAGCATTCTCTCCACCACTGAATTCAATGCCTGCTGCACACGCGAAGCATGTTCATGACTGTTCCGGAATGATCTGAGCCCAACATATACGAAACCAGCACACACACCATGGTTTTCTCTTGAAAATGAAATATTTTAATCGTTGGCCCATGCCTTAAACAAAATTATTAAATGAAAAAAAAATCAACAATACAATAAAATGTGAAATAGGGGGAAGGGGGGCTAAAAGTCATTAAATTGGCAAATGCTGACATAATTTCGTTTCAGCTTTAGTTATAAATTAGAGCAATTTAGTCAATATGCTCCGCGTAATCCCTGCCCGTGACAATGGGTAGATGCCCTCGCTCACTGTCCTCAAAATAAACAAATTTGGTTTAAATCCCTTCTGCTGTTTTGAAATATCACATTTTTACCACATGACAGGTTTCACATCGATCAGTGAAGCAGTTTCGGAGAAGGTTTAAAAAAAAAATATCACCTTTCAAGCTCATATGGCTGCCAATACATGTGACATATGACATCAAAAATGGACACTCTGCATATTTATGGGTGGAGGATCACGTTTGTGAAGTTTTGTGTTGATCGGATAAGGTTCGTTTTTCTATCCAAGATGGCTGCCAAACCACGTGACCTACAGCGTCATCATTTTCAAATTATATGCAGCGACTACAATTAGATTTGTAGGCTTGGTTGCTTTCTTTGTAAAGTTTCGCATCGATAGGGCAGCGGTTTCTGAGATATAATTATTTAATATTTTCCTTCAATCAATATGGCTGCCACACCATGTGACCGATGACGTTTTTGTGATCAATTTTTAATCGCCATGCTTCGTCGATGACACACATAGTTTCGAGTTGATCGCTTTGGTGGTTTGGAAGACGTTTTTTTTAAAGGTTTTGGGTTAAATCCAATGTGGCTAAAAAAAAACATGTGACCTATGATGTCGTAAATTTAATATTTCAATCCAAATACGTCACGGATTACGTGCATGCAATTTCAGATTTTAGGTAAGGCATTCGATTTAAACATTTATGGCTGGTATACCACTTCACTGATGTCATCCATATCATGCTTTTGTTCCTCATTGGGAGTACTCGACAATGTGCCAAGTTTCAAATTTTTCCATTCAGCATTTTCCGAGAAATATATATTTTAATTATTTGCATTTAATCCAAGATGGTTGCCATGCCAAGTGACCTATGACATGACAATGATCATAAAAACATTCCGCATGGGTCTCGTTCCTACCCTGAAAGTTTCGTCTCAATCAGACATGTGGTTGCTGAGGAAAAAAAAAGAGGTTTAGCCCGTATGGATGGACAGATGGACGTACGGACGGACAGACAGACAGACAACCCGAAAAAATAATGCCTCTGGCCACCTTCAGGGGCAGAGACATAACTGGGATGGCACTCGGTAGAGTGTCTAACTCTACCAGATTTGAACAGTTTACGTTTTGTCGTCCACTGCTAAGCCGGATCTGCATCCAGACCTTAACCAAAATCTTATCGGCTTGTTGTTGCGATCTACCCAACTCATCCACCAGGTTTTGTCATAACGCATCCACAACTTTTTGAAATATCATGCTATACAGGAAATCATTGCTCACAGACAGAAAAGCTCACAGACAGACAAGACAAACAGCTCACAGACAGCTTTCATCCGCAGCTCAATGGAATACTGCTCTCCCCTCTGGGCTGGTGCTCCTGCCTCGCACCTAGCTCGTCTTCACGCTGTTGAAACCAAAGCATTCAGAATCATTGGAATCTCCCGCGATGAAGCTAACTCCAAGGGCCTCTCACTCACTCACCGCAGGCAGGTTGGTGGTCTTTCCGTCTTCTACCGACTCCTCTCTGGCCTTGCCCCCCCCCCCCCCCCCAGCTCTCTCTGAGCTCTGTCCCACAAATATTCCTACAGGTCACACAAGATCTGCCTGCAACCCTCTTATGGTTAAACTGCCAAAATCAAGACTCTCTGCTCACCTTCACTCCTCTTTTCTCCCGCCTCTGGAACAAACTCCCTCACTCTCTTCAATCCCACTCCACCCTCCAGGTCTTTAAAACGGCTGTTCACCACCATCTCTTATCTTCCCCCATCCAAAACCTTGATCTTTTCTATCCCCGCTAATTTCACCCCAATTCCACTTTTTTGAAATACCAACTTCTGTCTTGGAAGTCCTTGGTGTCCTTATGTTTGATACTTCTCCACCACCCCACCACCCCCCCCCTTCCCATGCCTCCTCCCCCCAAGCCTCTCCCTTCCACACATCTCCCTGCTCTAAATGTTGTGTGCTCTCAAGTGTTTGTGTGCTTCCCCTTCTCTTGTCTTCCGCTCCCTCTTTTATATATTTTGTTTGTCTGGTTGATTTGTTTGTGAAGTAATTGTCAGCTCTTTCACGAGCCTCGATTCAGTATACAAAAAAAAAAAATACAAAACAAAAAAAAATCAGGGACGAATACGTGACCTCCATCCACCTTCGGTAATAATTTGTACATATTATCTAGTCGAGTGTGATAATGGTACATTTGACATGCATATTCATTCTGTAGTAAAAAAAATCAATCACAGCTCTCTCTGCTCTGTATGCACTGTAAAGATAGCAGTAATGTTGCACAAGTTCTGTGTTGTCACGTAACCGATCGCAGCGCTGCTGAGCAAACAACATTATTGGAGAAGGACGTCACCTGAAATTGGAGAAGGACATGAGGAACATCTGAAACAACATGCATGTCCAACAATATCCTGTCGGTCAGGATCCATGCGGCAATAGCCAGTGTGGCACGTGCTGCCAAGTACCATAAGAGTGAGGGGTTGCAGTTCATTCCTTTAACGTTTTCCTCATGCCTTGCATTTGGGCAAAAATGTAATCAAAACTGTTATTAAAGATTATTTTTTTCTTCAAGGATAAAAATCAAGTCTCAGACTTTTTATGTTGGAGACTAGATAGACTTTTTACAAGCACCTCATACCTTTTTATAAATGTGCTGCATTGCACCTTTGGCATTTACAAATAACAAGACCTCAATTGGTCAAAAAATGGTCTTTAATGAGCAAGTCAAATACAATTCTTTGAACAAGTCTGCTTAACGAAAGAAAAAGAAAGTTTCGTATGGTGAAGACATCAGTGAATTACAAGGACATTCAGACGCGGTCACACTACCCTGGACATGCTGCTTTGATACTCTCCAAACAATGGATGGAGGCCCTCAATATCAGCCGTGAGATCAAGGCCGTCTTTCCAGACACGTGTCATGCATTCCATAAAGTCTCGCTCCCTGGCTTGCTCTCCCAACTCCCTGCCTATGGCATCACAGACCACCTCAGCCGACGGCTTACGAACTTCCTCTACTCTTGTAGCCAACAAAATATCCAAAGTTGAAAAAGATGGCAAATACATAACACAAATGGGCAGACATTTAAGAATAATTCTGCAATGCTGTACATGATGTATTAGTTCTACTGCACATCACACAGTAGTTTTTCAAAACAGGAGGCAATGATCAATGTACAGTGGGCGCAGTGTGTACAGTTCTACTGGAGCAGGTGACGGAGGGTTGGACAGTCCGTGGTTTGCGAGGGCCTCAATCCATCGTTGTCTACAACATTAGGATCAGCTCCACTTTCAAGCAACCGTGAAACGAGGACAGGGTCACCGGCAGCACAGGCTGAGGGAGAGAGTTTGAACCAGGATTGAAGCAAAACCTCACTTAGGTGGTCTGAAGATTGCAAAAGGCTCATTAAGGATGAAACTTGGTCAGAAAGGGGAGGGGGAAGAGGAGGAGAGGGGAGGGAGGGGGAAGAGGAGGGGAGGGGAGGGGAAGAGGAGGGAGGGGAGGGGGAAGAGGAGGGGAGGGGAGGGGGAAGAGGAGGGGAGGGGAGGGGGAAGAGGAGGGGAGGGGAGGGGGAAGAGGAGGGGAGGGGAGGGGGAAGAGGAGGGGAGGGGAGGGGGAAGAGGAGGGGAGGGGAGGGGAGGGGGAAGAGGAGGGGAGGGGAGGGGGAAGAGGAGGGGAGGGGAGGGGGAAGAGGAGGGGAGGGGAGGGGGAAGAGGAGGGGAGGGGAGGGGGAAGAGGAGGGGAGGGGAGGGGGAAGAGGAGGGGAGGGGGAAGAGGAGGGGAGGGGGAAGAGGAGGGGAGGGGGAAGAGGAGGGGAGGGGGAAGAGGAGGGGAGGGGGAAGAGGCGGGGAGGGGAGGGGAGGGGAGGGGGAAGAGGAGGGGAGGGGGAAGAGGAGGGGAGGGGGAAGAGGAGGGGAGGGGGAAGAGGAGGGGAGGGGGAAGAGGAGGGGAGGGGGAAGAGGAGGGAGGGGGAAGAGGAGGGAGGGGAAGGGGAGGGGAGGGGGAAGGGGAGGGGAGGGGGAAGGGGAGGGGAGGGGAAGGGGAGGGGAGGGGGAGGGGGAAGGGGAGGGGAGGGGGAAGAGGAGGGGAGGGGGAAGAGGAGGGGAGGGGGAAGAGGAGGGGAAGAGGAGGGGGAGGGGAGGGGGAAGAGGAGGGGAGGGGGAAGAGGAGGGGAGGGGGAAGAGGAGGGGAGGGGAGGGGAGGGGGAAGAGGAGGGAGGGGAGGGGGAAGAGGAGGGGAGGGAGGGGGAAGAGGAGGGGAGGGGAGGGGGAAGAGGAGGGGAGGGGAGGGGGAAGAGGAGGGGAGGGGAGGGGGAAGAGGAGGGGAGGGGAGGGGGAAGAGGAGGGGAGGGGAGGGGAAGAGGAGGGGAGGGGAGGGGGAAGAGGAGGGGAGGGGAGGGGAGGGGGAAGAGGAGGGGAGGGGGAAGAGGAGGGGAGGGGAGGGGGAGAGGAGGGGAGGGGAGGGGGAAGAGGAGGGGAGGGGAGGGGGAAGAGGAGGGGAGGGAGGGGGAAGAGGAGGGGAGGGGAGGGGGAAGAAGAGGGGAGGGGAGGGGGAAGAGGAGGGGAGGGGGGAAGAGGAGGGGAGGGGAGGGGGGAAGAGGAGGGGAGGGGAGGGGGGGAAGAGGAGGGGGAGAGGAGGGGGAAGGGAGGGGAGGGGGAAGGGAGGGGGAGGGGGAAGGAGGGGGAGGGGGAAGGGAGGGGAGGGGGAAGGGAGGGGGGAGGGGGGAGGGGGGGAGGGGGGAGGGGGGGAGGGGGGAGGGGGGGGGAGGGGGGAGGGGGGGGGGGAGGGGGGGAGGGGGAGGGGGGGGAGGGGGAGGGGGGGGGGAGGGGGGGGAGGGGGGAGGGGGGGAGGGGGAAGGGGGGAGGGGGAAGGGGGGAGGGGGAGGGGGAGGGGGAGGGGGGGGAGGGGGAAGGGGGGAGGGGGAGGGGGAGGGGGAAGGGAGGGGGAGGGGGGAGGGAGGGGGAGGGGGAAGGGAGGGGGAGGGGGAGGGGGAGGGGGAGGGGGAGGGGGAGGGGGAGGGGGAGGGGGAGGGGGAGGGGAGGGGGGAGGGGGAGGGGAGGGAGAGGGGAGGGAGGGGAGGGGAGGGGGGAGGGGAGGAGGGGGGAGGGGAGGGAGGGGGGAGGGAGGGAGGGGGGAGGGGAGGGAGGGGGGAGGGGAGGGAGGGGGGAGGGGAGGGAGGGGGAGGGAGGAGGGGGAAGGGAGGGAGGGGGAAGGGAGGGAGGGGGAGGGAGGAAGGGGGGAGGGGGGAAGGGAGGGAGGGGGGGAGGGAGGGAGGGGGGAGGGGGGAGGGGGAAGGGAGGGAGGGGGGAGGGGGGAAGGGAGGGAGGGGGGAGGGGGGAGGGGGGGAGGGGGGAAGGGAGGGAGGGGGGAAGGGAGGAGGAAGGGGGGGAGGTGGAAGGAAGGGGGGAGGGGGAAGGAAGGGGGGAGGGGGGAGGGGGAAGGAAGGGGGGAGGGGGGAGGGGGAAGGAAGGGGGGAGGGGGAGGGGGGAAGGGGGGAGGGGAGGGGAAGGAAGGGGGAGGGGGAGGGGAAGGAAGGGGGGAGGGGGGAGGGGGGAGGGGGAGGGGGGGAGGGGGAGGGGGGAGGGGGGAGGGGGGAGGGGGAAGGAAGGGGGGAGGGGGGAGGGGGAAGGAAGGGGGGGGAGGGGGGAGGGGGGAGGGGGAAGGAAGGGGGGAGGGGGAAGGGGGAAGGGGGGAGGTGAAGGGGGAGGTGAAGGGGGGAGGTGGGAGGTGAAGGGGGGAGGTGGGAGGTGAAGGGGGGAGGTGGGGAGGTGAAGGGGGGAGGTGAAGGGGGGGAAGGGGGGAGGTGAAGGGGGGGAGGGGGGAGGTGAAGGGGGGAGGGGGGAAGGGGGGAGGGGAGGGTGTGGGGGGTGCCCGGGGGAAGAAGGGTACATAAATTATAATTTATGGTAATCTATGCAGCACGACTTGGTCATCACGGAAACCAAGGCGCCTTTGCAGGCGCAAAACGGCTCTCCCAGGGTCAAACTCGGTATCGTTGTGAGCGCACGGTTCAGCCCTTCAGGAAAAAGTTTATTTTGTAAAATCGAACCACGCGTTAAAAAGATATGAATGGTTTTGTTCGCCGGCACGTCGGCGCTCGAATTGGCTCGCGATAAAATCCAACACGTCCTTTGTCGGGGTC
>NW_027618584.1:0-67873 GCF_964187855.1 Myxine glutinosa | reverse complement strand
TTTCGCACTTGTGTTAGTGTTGAAAAACCACTTTTCGCACTTGTGTTGGTGCAGGAAACCACTTTTGCACTTGTTTTAGTGTGGAAAAAACACTTTTCGCACTTGTGTTATTGTTGAAAAACCACTTTTTGCACTTGTGTTAGTGTTGTAAAACCACTTTTCGCACTTGTGTTGGTGCAGGAAACCACTTTTGCACTTGTATTAGTGTGGAAAAAAACACTTTTCGCATTTGTGTTAGTGTTGAAAAACCACTTTTCGCACTTGTGTTAGTGTTGAAAAAAACACTTTTCGCACTTGTGTTAGTGTTGAAAAACCACATTTTGC
This sequence comes from Myxine glutinosa, assembly GCF_964187855.1. NCBI lineage: Eukaryota > Metazoa > Chordata > Myxini > Myxiniformes > Myxinidae > Myxine > Myxine glutinosa. The sequence goes on along the minus strand of NW_027618584.1, from coordinate 67,549 downwards.
ACTTGTGTTGGTGCAGGAAACCACTTTTGCACTTGTATTAGTGTGGAAAAAACACTTTTCGCACTTGTGTTAGTGTTGAAAAACCACTTTTCGCACTTGTGTTAGTGTTGAAAAACCACTTTTCGCACTTGTGTTATTGTTGATAAACCACTTTTCGCACTTGTGTTAGTGTTGAAAAACCACTTTTCGCACTTGTGTTGGTGCAGGAAACCACATTTGCACTTGTATTAGTGTGGAAAAAACACTTTTCGCACTTGTGTTAGTGTTGAAAAACCACTTTTCGCACTTGTGTTAGTGTTGAAAAACCACTTTTCGCACTTGTGTTAGTGTTGAAAAACCACTTTTCGCACTTGTGTTGGTGCAGGAAACCACTTTTGCACTTGTATTAGTGTGGAAAAAACACTTTTTGCACTTGTGTTAGTGTTGAAAAACAACTTTTCGCACTTGTGTTAGTGTTGAAAAATCACTTTTCGCACTTGTGTTGGTGCAGGAAACCACTTTTGCACTTGTATTAGTGTGGAAAAAAACACTTTTTGCACTTGTGTTAGTGTTGAAAAACCACTTTTCGCACTTGTGTTAGTGTTGAAAAACCACTTTTCCCACTTGTGTTAGTGTTGAAAAACCACTTTTCGCACTTGTGTTAGTGTTGAAAAACCACTTTTCGCACTTATGTTGGTGCAGGAAACCACTTTTGCACTTGTATTAGTGTGGAAAAAACACTTTTCGGACTTGTGTTAGTGTTGAAAAACCACTTTTCGCACTTGTGTTAGTGTTGAAAAACCACTTTTCGCACTTGTGTTAGTGTTGAAAAACCACTTTTCGCACTTGTGTTAGTGTTGAAAAACCACTTTTCGCACTTGTGTTAGTGTTGAAAAACCACTTTTCGCACTTGTGTTGGTGCAGGAAACCACTTTTGCACTTGTATTAGTGTGGAAAAACCACTTTTCGCACTTGTGTTAATGTTGAAAAACCACTTTTCGCACTTGTGTTAGTGTTGAAAAACCACTTTTCGCACTTGTGTTAGTGTTGAAAAACCACTTTTCGGACTTGTGTTGGTGCAGGAAACCACTTTTGCACTTGTATTAGTGTGGAAAAAACACTTTTCGCACTTGTGTTAGTGTTGAAAAACCACTTTTCGCACTTGTGTTAGTGTTGAAAAACCACTTTTGGCACTTGTGTTAGTGTTGAAAAACCACTTTTCGCACTTGTGTTGGTGCAGGAAACCACTTTTGCACTTGTATTAGTGTGGAAAAAACACTTTTTGCACTTGTATTAGTGTGGAAAAACCACTTTTCGCACTTGTGTTAGTGTTGAAAAACCACTTTTCGCACTTGTGTTAGTGTTGAAAAACCACTTTTCGCACTTGTCTTGGTGCAGGAAACCACTTTTGCACTTGTATTAGTGTGGAAAAAAAAATTCGCACTTGTGTTAGTTTTGAAAAACCACTTTTCGCACTTGTGTTAGTGTTGAAAAACCACTTTTCGCACTTGTGTTAGTGTTGAAAAACCACTTTTCGCACTTGTGTTAGTGTTGAAAAACCACTTTTCGCACTTGTGTTAGTGTTGAAAAACCACTTTTCGCCCTTGTGTTGGTGCAGGAAACCACTTTTGCACTTGTATTAGTGTGGAAAAAACACTTTTTGCACTTGTATTAGTGTGGAAAAACCACTTTTCGCACTTGTGTTAGTGTTGAAAAACCACTTTTCGCACTTGTGTTAGTGTTGAAAAACCACTTTTCGCACTTGTGTTGTTGCAGGAAACCACTTTTGCACTTGTATTAGTGTGGAAAAAAAAATTCGCACTTGTGTTAGTGTTGAAAAACCACTTTTCGCACTTGTGTTAGTGTTGAAAAACCACTTTTTGCACTTGTCTTGGTGCAGGAAACCACCTTTGCACATGTATTAGTGTGGAAAAAACACTTTTCGCACTTGTGTTAGTGGTGAAAAACCACTTTTCGCACTTGTGTTAGTGTTGAAAAACCACTTTTCGCACTTGTGTTGGTGCAGGAAACCACTTTTGCACTTGTATTAGTGTGGAAAAAACACTTTTCGCACTTGTGTTAGTGTTGAAAAACCACTTTTCGCACTTGTGTTAGTGTTGAAAAACCACTTTTCGCACTTGTGTTGGTGCAGGAAACCACTTTTGCACTTGTATTAGTGTGGAAAAAACACTTTTCGCACTTGTGTTAGTGTTGAAAAAACACTTTTCGCACTTGTGTTAGTGTTGAAAAACCACTTTTCGCACTTGTGTTGGTGCAGGAAACCACTTTTGCACTTGTATTAGTGAGGAAAAAACACTTTTCGCACTTGTGTTAGTGTTGAAAAACCACTTTTCGCACTTGTGTTAGTGTTGAAAAACCACTTTTCGCACTTGTGTTGGTGCAGGAAACCACTTTTGCACTTGTATTAGTGAGGAAAAAATACTTTTCGCACTTGTGTTAGTGTTGAAAAACCACTTTTCGCACTTGTGTTAGTGTTGAAAAACCACTTTTCGCACTTGTGTTAGTGTTGAAAAACCACTTTTCGCACTTGTGTTGGTGCAGGAAACCACTTTTGCACTTGTTTTAGTGTGGAAAAAACACTTTTCGCACTTGTGTTATTGTTGAAAAACCACTTTTTGCACTTGTGTTAGTGTTGTAAAACCACTTTTCGCACTTGTGTTGGTGCAGGAAACCACTTTTGCACTTGTATTAGTGTGGAAAAAACACTTTTCGCATTTGTGTTAGTGTTGAAAAACCACTTTTCGCACTTGTGTTAGTGTTGAAAAAACACTTTTCGCACTTGTGTTAGTGTTGAAAAACCACATTTTGCACTTGTGTTGGTGCAGGAAACCACTTTTGCACTTGTATTAGTGTGGAAAAAACACTTTTCGCACTTGTGTTAGTGTTGAAAAACCACTTTTCGCACTTGTGTTAGTGTTGAAAAACCACTTTTCGCACTTGTGTTATTGTTGATAAACCACTTTTCGCACTTGTGTTAGTGTTGAAAAACCACTTTTCGCACTTGTGTTGGTGCAGGAAACCACATTTGCACTTGTATTAGTGTGGAAAAAACACTTTTCGCACTTGTGTTAGTGTTGAAAAACCACTTTTCGCACTTGTGTTAGTGTTGAAAAACCACTTTTCGCACTTGTGTTAGTGTTGAAAAACCACTTTTCGCACTTGTGTTGGTGCAGGAAACCACTTTTGCACTTGTATTAGTGTGGAAAAAACACTTTTTGCACTTGTGTTAGTGTTGAAAAACAACTTTTCGCACTTGTGTTAGTGTTGAAAAATCACTTTTCGCACTTGTGTTGGTGCAGGAAACCACTTTTGCACTTGTATTAGTGTGGAAAAAACACTTTTTGCACTTGTGTTAGTGTTGAAAAACCACTTTTCGCACTTGTGTTAGTGTTGAAAAACCACTTTTCCCACTTGTGTTAGTGTTGAAAAACCACTTTTCGCACTTGTGTTAGTGTTGAAAAACCACTTTTCGCACTTATGTTGGTGCAGGAAACCACTTTTGCACTTGTATTAGTGTGGAAAAAACACTTTTCGGACTTGTGTTAGTGTTGAAAAACCACTTTTCGCACTTGTGTTAGTGTTGAAAAACCACTTTTCGCACTTGTGTTAGTGTTGAAAAACCACTTTTCGCACTTGTGTTAGTGTTGAAAAACCACTTTTCGCACTTGTGTTAGTGTTGAAAAACCACTTTTCGCACTTGTGTTGGTGCAGGAAACCACTTTTGCACTTGTATTAGTGTGGAAAAACCACTTTTCGCACTTGTGTTAATGTTGAAAAACCACTTTTCGCACTTGTGTTAGTGTTGAAAAACCACTTTTCGCACTTGTGTTAGTGTTGAAAAACCACTTTTCGGACTTGTGTTGGTGCAGGAAACCACTTTTGCACTTGTATTAGTGTGGAAAAAACACTTTTCGCACTTGTGTTAGTGTTGAAAAACCACTTTTCGCACTTGTGTTAGTGTTGAAAAACCACTTTTGGCACTTGTGTTAGTGTTGAAAAACCACTTTTCGCACTTGTGTTGGTGCAGGAAACCACTTTTGCACTTGTATTAGTGTGGAAAAAACACTTTTTGCACTTGTATTAGTGTGGAAAAACCACTTTTCGCACTTGTGTTAGTGTTGAAAAACCACTTTTCGCACTTGTGTTAGTGTTGAAAAACCACTTTTCGCACTTGTCTTGGTGCAGGAAACCACTTTTGCACTTGTATTAGTGTGGAAAAAAAAATTCGCACTTGTGTTAGTTTTGAAAAACCACTTTTCGCACTTGTGTTAGTGTTGAAAAACCACTTTTCGCACTTGTCTTGGTGCAGGAAACCACTTTTGCACTTGTATTAGTGTGGAAAAAAAATTTCGCACTTGTGTTAGTGTTGAAAAACCACTTTTCGCACTTGTGTTGGTGCAGGAAACCACTTTTGCACTTGTATTAGTGTGGGAAAAACACTTTTTGCACTTGTATTAGTGTGGAAAAACCACTTTTCGCACTTGTGTTAGTGTTGAAAAACCACTTTTCGCACTTGTGTTAGTGTTGAAAAACCACTTTTCGCACTTGTCTTGGTGCAGGAAACCACTTTTGCACTTGTATTAGTGTGGAAAAAAAAATTCGCACTTGTGTTAGTTTTGAAAAACCACTTTTCGCACTTGTGTTAGTGTTGAAAAACCACTTTTCGCACTTGTCTTGGTGCAGGAAACCACTTTTGCACATGTATTAGTGTGGAAAAAACACTTATCACACTTGTGTTAGTGGTGAAAAACCACTTTTCGCACTTGTGTTAGTGTTGAAAAACCACTTTTCGCACTTGTGTTAGTGTTGAAAAACCACTTTTCGCACTTGTGTTGGTGCAGGAAACCACTTTTGCACTTGTATTAGTGTGGAAAAAACACTTTTCGGACTTGTGTTAGTGTTGAAAAACCACTTTTCGCACTTGTGTTAGTGTTGAAAAACCACTTTTCGCACTTGTGTTAGTGTTGAAAAACCACTTTTCGCACTTGTGTTAGTGTTGAAAAACCACTTTTCGCACTTGTGTTAGTGTTGAAAAACCACTTTTCGCACTTGTGTTGGTGCAGGAAACCACTTTTGCACTTGTATTAGTGTGGAAAAACCACTTTTCGCACTTGTGTTAATGTTGAAAAACCACTTTTCGCACTTGTGTTAGTGTTGAAAAACCACTTTTCGCACTTGTGTTAGTGTTGAAAAACCACTTTTCGCACTTGTGTTGGTGCAGGAAACCACTTTTGCACTTGTATTAGTGTGGAAAAAACACTTTTCGCACTTGTGTTAGTGTTGAAAAACCACTTTTCGCACTTGTGTTAGTGTTGAAAAACCACTTTTCGCACTTGTGTTAGTGTTGAAAACCCACTTTTCGCACTTGTGTTGGTGCAGGAAACCACTTTTGCACTTGTATTAGTGTGGAAAAAACACTTTTTGCACTTGTATTAGTGTGGAAAAACCACTTTTCGCACTTGTGTTAGTGTTGAAAAACCACTTTTCGCACTTGTGTTAGTGTTGAAAAACCACTTTTCGCACTTGTGTTGTTGCAGGAAATCACTTTTGCACTTGTATTAGGGTGGAAAAAAAAATTCGCACTTGTGTTAGTTTTGAAAAACCACTTTTCGCACTTGTGTTAGTGTTGAAAAACCACTTTTCGCACTTGTCTTGGTGCAGGAAACCACTTTTGCACATGTATTAGTGTGGAAAAAACACTTTTCACACTTGTGTTAGTGGTGAAAAACCACTTTTCGCACTTGTGTTAGTGTTGAAAAACCACTTTTCGCACTTGTGTTGGTGCAGGAAACCACTTTTGCACTTGTATTAGTGTGGAAAAAACACTTTTCGCACTTGTGTTAGTGTTGAAAAACCACTTTTCGCACTTGTGTTAGTGTTGAAAAACCACTTTTAGCACTTGTGTTGGTGCAGGAAACCACTTTTGCACTTGTATTAGTGTGGAAAAAACACTTTTCGCACTTGTGTTAGTGTTGAAAAAACACTTTTCGCACTTGTGTTAGTGTTGAAAAACCACTTTTCGCACTTGTGTTGTTGCAGGAAATCACTTTTGCACTTGTATTAGGGTGGAAAAAAAAATTCGCACTTGTGTTAGTTTTGAAAAACCACTTTTCGCACTTGTGTTAGTGTTGAAAAACCACTTTTCGCACTTGTCTTGGTGCAGGAAACCACTTTTGCACATGTATTAGTGTGGAAAAAACACTTTTCACACTTTTGTTAGTGGTGAAAAACCACTTTTCGCACTTGTGTTAGTGTTGAAAAACCACTTTTCGCACTTGTGTTGGTGCAGGAAACCACTTTTGCACTTGTATTAGTGTGGAAAAAACACTTTTCGCACTTGTGTTAGTGTTGAAAAACCACTTTTCGCACTTGTGTTAGTGTTGAAAAACCACTTTTAGCACTTGTGTTGGTGCAGGAAACCACTTTTCGCACTTGTGTTAGTGTTGAAAAACCACTTTTCGCACTTGTGTTGGTGCAGGAAACCACTTTTGCACTTGTATTAGTGTGGAAAAAACCACTTTTCGCACTTGTGTTAGTGTTGAAAAACCACTTTTCGCACTTGGTTAGTGTTGAAAAACCACTTTTCGCACTTGTGTTGGTGCAGGAAACCACCTTTGCACTTGTACTAGTGTGGAAAAACCACTTTTTGCACTTGTGATAGTGTTGAAAAACCACTTTTCGCACTTGTGTTAGTGTTGAAAAACTACTTTTCGCACTTGTGTTAGTGTTGAAAAACCACTTTTCGCACTTGTGTTAGTGTTGAAAAGCCACTTTTCGCACTTGTGTTAGTGTTGAAAAACCACTTTTCGCACTTCTGATAGTGTTGAAAAACCACTTTTCGCACTTGTGTTAATGTTGAAAAACCACTTTTTGCACTTGTGTTGGTGAAGGAAACCACTTTTCGCACTTGTGATAGTGTGGAAAAACCACTTTTGCACTTATATTAGTGTGGAAAAAACCACTTTTCCCACTTGTGTTAGTGTTGAAAAACCACTTTTCGCACTTGTGTTAGTGTTGAAAAACCACTTTTCGCACTTGTGTTAGTGTTGAAAAACCACTTTTCGCACTTGTGTTGGTGCAGGAAACCACTTTTGCACTTGTATTAGTGTGGAAAAAACACTTTTTGCACTTGTATTAGTGTGGAAAAACCACTTTTCGCACTTGTGTTAGTGTTGAAAAACCACTTTTCGCACTTGTGTTAGTGTTGAAAAACCACTTTTCGCACTTGTGTTGTTGCAGGAAACCACTTTTGCACTTGTATTAGTGTGGAAAAAAAAATTCGCACTTGTGTTAGTGTTGTAAAACCACTTTTCGCACTTGTGTTAGTGTTGAAAAACCACTTTTTGCACTTGTCTTGGTGCAGGAAACCACCTTTGCACATGTATTAGTGTGGAAAAAACACTTTTCGCACTTGTGTTAGTGGTGAAAAAACACTTTTCGCACTTGTGTTAGTGTTGAAAAACCACTTTTCGCACTTGTGTTGGTGCAGGAAACCACTTTTGCACTTGTATTAGTGTGGAAAAAACACTTTTCGCACTTGTGTTAGTGTTGAAAAACCACTTTTCGCACTTGTGTTAGTGTTGAAAAACCACTTTTCGCACTTGTGTTGGTGCAGGAAACCACTTTTGCACTTGTATTAGTGTGGAAAAAACACTTTTCGCACTTGTGTTAGTGTTGAAAAAACACTTTTCGCACTTGTGTTAGTGTTGAAAAACCACTTTTCGCACTTGTGTTGGTGCAGGAAACCACTTTTGCACTTGTATTAGTGAGGAAAAAACACTTTTCGCACTTGTGTTAGTGTTGAAAAACCACTTTTCGCACTTGTGTTAGTGTTGAAAAACCACTTTTCGCACTTGTGTTGGTGCAGGAAACCACTTTTGCACTTGTATTAGTGAGGAAAAAATACTTTTCGCACTTGTGTTAGTGTTGAAAAACCACTTTTCGCACTTGTGTTAGTGTTGAAAAACCACTTTTCGCACTTGTGTTAGTGTTGAAAAACCACTTTTCGCACTTGTGTTGGTGCAGGAAACCACTTTTGCACTTGTTTTAGTGTGGAAAAAACACTTTTCGCACTTGTGTTAGTGTTGAAAAACCACTTTTCGCACTTGTGTTAGTGTTGAAAAACCACTTTTGGCACTTGTGTTAGTGTTGAAAAACCACTTTTCGCACTTGTGTTGGTGCAGGAAACCACTTTTGCACTTGTATTAGTGTGGAAAAAACACTTTTTGCACTTGTATTAGTGTGGAAAAACCACTTTTCGCACTTGTGTTAGTGTTGAAAAACCACTTTTCGCACTTGTGTTAGTGTTGAAAAACCACTTTTCGCACTTGTGTTGTTGCAGGAAACCACTTTTGCACTTGTATTAGTGTGGAAAAAAAAATTCGCACTTGTGTTAGTTTTGAAAAACCACTTTTCGCACTTGTGTTAGTGTTGAAAAACCACTTTTCGCACTTGTCTTGGTGCAGGAAACCACTTTTGCACATGTATTAGTGTGGAAAAAACACTTATCACACTTGTGTTAGTGGTGAAAAACCACTTTTCGCACTTGTGTTAGTGTTGAAAAACCACTTTTCGCACTTGTGTTAGTGTTGAAAAACCACTTTTCGCACTTGTGTTGGTGCAGGAAACCACTTTTGCACTTGTATTAGTGTGGAAAAAACACTTTTCGGACTTGTGTTAGTGTTGAAAAACCACTTTTCGCACTTGTGTTAGTGTTGAAAAACCACTTTTCGCACTTGTGTTAGTGTTGAAAAACCACTTTTCGCACTTGTGTTAGTGTTGAAAAACCACTTTTCGCACTTGTGTTAGTGTTGAAAAACCACTTTTCGCACTTGTGTTGGTGCAGGAAACCACTTTTGCACTTGTATTAGTGTGGAAAAACCACTTTTCGCACTTGTGTTAATGTTGAAAAACCACTTTTCGCACTTGTGTTAGTGTTGAAAAACCACTTTTCGCACTTGTGTTAGTGTTGAAAAACCACTTTTCGCACTTGTGTTGGTGCAGGAAACCACTTTTGCACTTGTATTAGTGTGGAAAAAACACTTTTCGCACTTGTGTTAGTGTTGAAAAACCACTTTTCGCACTTGTGTTAGTGTTGAAAAACCACTTTTCGCACTTGTGTTAGTGTTGAAAACCCACTTTTCGCACTTGTGTTGGTGCAGGAAACCACTTTTGCACTTGTATTAGTGTGGAAAAAACACTTTTTGCACTTGTATTAGTGTGGAAAAACCACTTTTCGCACTTGTGTTAGTGTTGAAAAACCACTTTTCGCACTTGTGTTAGTGTTGAAAAACCACTTTTCGCACTTGTGTTGTTGCAGGAAATCACTTTTGCACTTGTATTAGGGTGGAAAAAAAAATTTGCACTTGTGTTAGTTTTGAAAAACCACTTTTCGCACTTGTGTTAGTGTTGAAAAACCACTTTTCGCACTTGTCTTGGTGCAGGAAACCACTTTTGCACATGTATTAGTGTGGAAAAAACACTTTTCACACTTGTGTTAGTGGTGAAAAACCACTTTTCGCACTTGTGTTAGTGTTGAAAAACCACTTTTCGCACTTGTGTTGGTGCAGGAAACCACTTTTGCACTTGTATTAGTGTGGAAAAAACACTTTTCGCACTTGTGTTAGTGTTGAAAAACCACTTTTCGCACTTGTGTTAGTGTTGAAAAACCACTTTTAGCACTTGTGTTGGTGCAGGAAACCACTTTTGCACTTGTATTAGTGTGGAAAAAACACTTTTCGCACTTGTGTTAGTGTTGAAAAAACACTTTTCGCACTTGTGTTAGTGTTGAAAAACCACTTTTCGCACTTCTGTTGGTGCAGGAAACCACTTTTGCACTTGTATTAGTGTGGAAAAAACACTTTTCGCACTTGTGTTAGTGTTGAAAAACCACTTTTCGCACTTGTGTTAGTGTTGAAAAACCACTTATCGCACTTGTGTTGGTGCAGGAAACCACTTTTGCACTTGTATTAGTGTGGAAAAAACACTTTTCGCACTTGTGTTAGTGTTGAAAAACCACTTTTCGCACTTGTGTTAGTGTTGAAAAACCACTTTTCGCACTTGTGTTAGTGTTGAAAAACCACTTTTCGCACTTGTGTTGGTGCAGGAAACCACTTTTGCACTCGTATTAGTGTGTAAAAAAACACTTTTCGCACTTGTGTTAGTGTTGAAAAACCACTTTTCGCACTTGTGTTAGTGTTGAAAAACCACTTTTCGCACTTGTGTTGGTGCAGGAAACCACTTTTGCACTTGTATTAGTGTGGAAAAAACACTTTTCGCACTTGTGATAGTGTTGAAAAACCACTTTTCGCACTTGTGTTAGTGTTGAAAAACCACTTTTCGCACTTGTGTTAGTGTTGAAAAACCACTTTTCGCACTTGTGTTGGTGCAGGAAACCACTTTTGCACTTGTATTAGTGTGGAAAAAACACTTTTCGCACTTGTGTTAGTGTTGAAAAACCACTTTTCACACTTGTGTTAGTGTTGAAAAACCACTTTTCGCACTTGTGTTGGTGCAGGAAACCACTTTTGCACTTGTATTAGTGTGGAAAAAACACTTTTCGCACTTGTGTTAGTGTTGAAAAACCACTTTTCGCACTTGTGTTAGTGTTGAAAAACCACTTTTCGCACTTGTGTTAGTGTTGAAAAACCACTTTTCGCACTTGTGTTGGTGCAGGAAACCACTTTTGCACTTGTATTAGTGTGGAAAAAACCACTTTTCGCACTTGTGTTAGTGTTGAAAAACCACTTTTCGCACTTGGTTAGTGTTGAAAAACCACTTTTCGCACTTGTGTTGGTGCAGGAAACCACCTTTGCACTTGTACTAGTGTGGAAAAACCACTTTTTGCACTTGTGATAGTGTTGAAAAACCACTTTTCGCACTTGTGTTAGTGTTGAAAAACTACTTTTCGCACTTGTGTTAGTGTTGAAAAACCACTTTTCGCACTTGTGTTAGTGTTGAAAAGCCACTTTTCGCACTTGTGTTAGTGTTGAAAAACCACTTTTCGCACTTCTGATAGTGTTGAAAAACCACTTTTCGCACTTGTGTTAATGTTGAAAAACCACTTTTTGCACTTGTGTTGGTGAAGGAAACCACTTTTCGCACTTGTGATAGTGTGGAAAAACCACTTTTGCACTTATATTAGTGTGGAAAAAACCACTTTTCCCACTTGTGTTAGTGTTGAAAAACCACTTTTCGCACTTGTGTTAGTGTTGAAAAACCACTTTTCGCACTTGTGTTAGTGTTGAAAAACCACTTTTCGCACTTGTGTTGGTGCAGGAAACCACTTTTGCACTTGTATTAGTGTGGAAAAAACACTTTTTGCACTTGTATTAGTGTGGAAAAACCACTTTTCGCACTTGTGTTAGTGTTGAAAAACCACTTTTCGCACTTGTGTTAGTGTTGAAAAACCACTTTTCGCACTTGTGTTGTTGCAGGAAACCACTTTTGCACTTGTATTAGTGTGGAAAAAAAAATTCGCACTTGTGTTAGTGTTGTAAAACCACTTTTTGCACTTGTGTTAGTGTTGAAAAACCACTTTTTGCACTTGTCTTGGTGCAGGAAACCACCTTTGCACATGTATTAGTGTGGAAAAAACACTTTTCGCACTTGTGTTAGTGGTGAAAAAACACTTTTCGCACTTGTGTTAGTGTTGAAAAACCACTTTTCGCACTTGTGTTGGTGCAGGAAACCACTTTTGCACTTGTATTAGTGTGGAAAAAACACTTTTCGCACTTGTGTTAGTGTTGAAAAACCACTTTTCGCACTTGTGTTAGTGTTGAAAAACCACTTTTCGCACTTGTGTTGGTGCAGGAAACCACTTTTGCACTTGTATTAGTGTGGAAAAAACACTTTTCGCACTTGTGTTAGTGTTGAAAAAACACTTTTCGCACTTGTGTTAGTGTTGAAAAACCACTTTTCGCACTTGTGTTGGTGCAGGAAACCACTTTTGCACTTGTATTAGTGAGGAAAAAACACTTTTCGCACTTGTGTTAGTGTTGAAAAACCACTTTTCGCACTTGTGTTAGTGTTGAAAAACCACTTTTCGCACTTGTGTTGGTGCAGGAAACCACTTTTGCACTTGTATTAGTGAGGAAAAAATACTTTTCGCACTTGTGTTAGTGTTGAAAAACCACTTTTCGCACTTGTGTTAGTGTTGAAAAACCACTTTTCGCACTTGTGTTATTGTTGAAAAACCACTTTTCGCACTTGTGTTGGTGCAGGAAACCACTTTTGCACTTGTTTTAGTGTGGAAAAAACACTTTTCGCACTTGTGTTAGTGTTGAAAAACCACTTTTCGCACTTGTGTTAGTGTTGAAAAACCACTTTTCGCACTTGTGTTAGTGTTGAAAAACCACTTTTCGCACTTGTGTTGGTGCAGGAAACCACTTTTGCACTTGTATTAGTGTGGAAAAAACACTTTTTGCACTTGTATTAGTGTGGAAAAACCACTTTTCGCACTTGTGTTAGTGTTGAAAAACCACTTTTCGCACTTGTGTTAGTGTTGAAAAACCACTTTTCGCACTTGTGTTGTTGCAGGAAACCACTTTTGCACTTGTATTAGTGTGGAAAAAAAAATTCGCACTTGTGTTAGTTTTGAAAAACCACTTTTCGCACTTGTGTTAGTGTTGAAAAACCACTTTTCGCACTTGTCTTGGTGCAGGAAACCACTTTTGCACATGTATTAGTGTGGAAAAAACACTTATCACACTTGTGTTAGTGGTGAAAAACCACTTTTCGCACTTGTGTTAGTGTTGAAAAACCACTTTTCGCACTTGTGTTAGTGTTGAAAAACCACTTTTCGCACTTGTGTTGGTGCAGGAAACCACTTTTGCACTTGTATTAGTGTGGAAAAAACACTTTTCGGACTTGTGTTAGTGTTGAAAAACCACTTTTCGCACTTGTGTTAGTGTTGAAAAACCACTTTTCGCACTTGTGTTAGTGTTGAAAAACCACTTTTCGCACTTGTGTTAGTGTTGAAAAACCACTTTTCGCACTTGTGTTAGTGTTGAAAAACCACTTTTCGCACTTGTGTTGGTGCAGGAAACCACTTTTGCACTTGTATTAGTGTGGAAAAAACACTTTTTGCACTTGTATTAGTGTGGAAAAACCACTTTTCGCACTTGTGTTAGTGTTGAAAAACCACTTTTCGCACTTGTGTTAGTGTTGAAAAGCCACTTTTCGCACTTGTGTTAGTGTTGAAAAACCACTTTTCGCACTTCTGATAGTGTTGAAAAACCACTTTTCGCACTTGTGTTAATGTTGAAAAACCACTTTTTGCACTTGTGTTGGTGAAGGAAACCACTTTTCGCACTTGTGATAGTGTGGAAAAACCACTTTTGCACTTATATTAGTGTGGAAAAAACCACTTTTCCCACTTGTGTTAGTGTTGAAAAACCACTTTTCGCACTTGTGTTAGTGTTGAAAAACCACTTTTCGCACTTGTGTTAGTGTTGAAAAACCACTTTTCGCACTTGTGTTGGTGCAGGAAACCACTTTTGCACTTGTATTAGTGTGGAAAAAACACTTTTTGCACTTGTATTAGTGTGGAAAAACCACTTTTCGCACTTGTGTTAGTGTTGAAAAACCACTTTTCGCACTTGTGTTAGTGTTGAAAAACCACTTTTCGCACTTGTGTTGTTGCAGGAAACCACTTTTGCACTTGTATTAGTGTGGAAAAAAAAATTCGCACTTGTGTTAGTGTTGTAAAACCACTTTTTGCACTTGTGTTAGTGTTGAAAAACCACTTTTTGCACTTGTCTTGGTGCAGGAAACCACCTTTGCACATGTATTAGTGTGGAAAAAACACTTTTCGCACTTGTGTTAGTGGTGAAAAAACACTTTTCGCACTTGTGTTAGTGTTGAAAAACCACTTTTCGCACTTGTGTTGGTGCAGGAAACCACTTTTGCACTTGTATTAGTGTGGAAAAAACACTTTTCGCACTTGTGTTAGTGTTGAAAAACCACTTTTCGCACTTGTGTTAGTGTTGAAAAACCACTTTTCGCACTTGTGTTGGTGCAGGAAACCACTTTTGCACTTGTATTAGTGTGGAAAAAACACTTTTCGCACTTGTGTTAGTGTTGAAAAAACACTTTTCGCACTTGTGTTAGTGTTGAAAAACCACTTTTCGCACTTGTGTTGGTGCAGGAAACCACTTTTGCACTTGTATTAGTGAGGAAAAAACACTTTTCGCACTTGTGTTAGTGTTGAAAAACCACTTTTCACACTTGTGTTAGTGTTGAAAAACCACTTTTCGCACTTGTGTTGGTGCAGGAAACCACTTTTGCACTTGTATTAGTGAGGAAAAAATACTTTTCGCACTTGTGTTAGTGTTGAAAAACCACTTTTCGCACTTGTGTTAGTGTTGAAAAACCACTTTTCGCACTTGTGTTAGTGTTGAAAAACCACTTTTCGCACTTGTGTTGGTGCAGGAAACCACTTTTGCACTTGTTTTAGTGTGGAAAAAACACTTTTCGCACTTGTGTTAGTGTTGAAAAACCACTTTTCGCACTTGTGTTAGTGTTGAAAAACCACTTTTCGCACTTGTGTTAGTGTTGAAAAACCACTTTTCGCACTTGTGTTGGTGCAGGAAACCACTTTTGCACTTGTATTAGTGTGGAAAAAACACTTTTTGCACTTGTATTAGTGTGGAAAAACCACTTTTCGCACTTGTGTTAGTGTTGAAAAACCACTTTTCGCACTTGTGTTAGTGTTGAAAAACCACTTTTCGCACTTGTGTTGTTGCAGGAAACCACTTTTGCACTTGTATTAGTGTGGAAAAAAAAATTCGCACTTGTGTTAGTTTTGAAAAACCACTTTTCGCACTTGTGTTAGTGTTGAAAAACCACTTTTCGCACTTGTCTTGGTGCAGGAAACCACTTTTGCACATGTATTAGTGTGGAAAAAACACTTATCACACTTGTGTTAGTGGTGAAAAACCACTTTTCGCACTTGTGTTAGTGTTGAAAAACCACTTTTCGCACTTGTGTTAGTGTTGAAAAACCACTTTTCGCACTTGTGTTGGTGCAGGAAACCACTTTTGCACTTGTATTAGTGTGGAAAAAACACTTTTCGGACTTGTGTTAGTGTTGAAAAACCACTTTTCGCACTTGTGTTAGTGTTGAAAAACCACTTTTCGCACTTGTGTTAGTGTTGAAAAACCACTTTTCGCACTTGTGTTAGTGTTGAAAAACCACTTTTCGCACTTGTGTTAGTGTTGAAAAACCACTTTTCGCACTTGTGTTGGTGCAGGAAACCACTTTTGCACTTGTATTAGTGTGGAAAAACCACTTTTCGCACTTGTGTTAATGTTGAAAAACCACTTTTCGCACTTGTGTTAGTGTTGAAAAACCACTTTTCGCACTTGTGTTAGTGTTGAAAAACCACTTTTCGCACTTGTGTTGGTGCAGGAAACCACTTTTGCACTTGTATTAGTGTGGAAAAAACACTTTTCGCACTTGTGTTAGTGTTGAAAAACCACTTTTCGCACTTGTGTTAGTGTTGAAAAACCACTTTTCGCACTTGTGTTAGTGTTGAAAACCCACTTTTCGCACTTGTGTTGGTGCAGGAAACCACTTTTGCACTTGTATTAGTGTGGAAAAAACACTTTTTGCACTTGTATTAGTGTGGAAAAACCACTTTTCGCACTTGTGTTAGTGTTGAAAAACCACTTTTCGCACTTGTGTTAGTGTTGAAAAACCACTTTTCGCACTTGTGTTGTTGCAGGAAATCACTTTTGCACTTGTATTAGGGTGGAAAAAAAAAATTGCACTTGTGTTAGTTTTGAAAAACCACTTTTCGCACTTGTGTTAGTGTTGAAAAACCACTTTTCGCACTTGTCTTGGTGCAGGAAACCACTTTTGCACATGTATTAGTGTGGAAAAAACACTTTTCACACTTGTGTTAGTGGTGAAAAACCACTTTTCGCACTTGTGTTAGTGTTGAAAAACCACTTTTCGCACTTGTGTTGGTGCAGGAAACCACTTTTGCACTTGTATTAGTGTGGAAAAAACACTTTTCGCACTTGTGTTAGTGTTGAAAAACCACTTTTCGCACTTGTGTTAGTGTTGAAAAACCACTTTTAGCACTTGTGTTGGTGCAGGAAACCACTTTTGCACTTGTATTAGTGTGGAAAAAACACTTTTCGCACTTGTGTTAGTGTTGAAAAAACACTTTTCGCACTTGTGTTAGTGTTGAAAAACCACTTTTCGCACTTCTGTTGGTGCAGGAAACCACTTTTGCACTTGTATTAGTGTGGAAAAAACACTTTTCGCACTTGTGTTAGTGTTGAAAAACCACTTTTCGCACTTGTGTTAGTGTTGAAAAACCACTTATCGCACTTGTGTTGGTGCAGGAAACCACTTTTGCACTTGTATTAGTGTGGAAAAAACACTTTTCGCACTTGTGTTAGTGTTGAAAAACCACTTTTCGCACTTGTGTTAGTGTTGAAAAACCACTTTTCGCACTTGTGTTAGTGTTGAAAAACCACTTTTCGCACTTGTGTTGGTGCAGGAAACCACTTTTGCACTCGTATTAGTGTGTAAAAAAACACTTTTCGCACTTGTGTTAGTGTTGAAAAACCACTTTTCGCACTTGTGTTAGTGTTGAAAAACCACTTTTCGCACTTGTGTTGGTGCAGGAAACCACTTTTGCACTTGTATTAGTGTGGAAAAAACACTTTTCGCACTTGTGATAGTGTTGAAAAACCACTTTTCGCACTTGTGTTAGTGTTGAAAAACCACTTTTCGCACTTGTGTTGGTGCAGGAAACCACTTTTGCACTTGTATTAGTGTGGAAAAAACACTTTTCGCACTTGTGTTAGTGTTGAATAACCACTTTTCGCACTTGTGTTAGTGTTGAAAAACCACTTTTCGCACTTGTGTTAGTGTTGAAAAACCACTTTTCGCACTTGTGTTGGTGCAGGAAACCACTTTTGCACTTGTATTAGTGTGGAAAAACCACTTTTCGCACTTGTGTTAGTGTTGAAAAACCACGTTTCGCACTTGTGTTGGTGCAGGAAACCACTTTTGCACTTGTATTAGTGTGGAAAAAACACTTTTCGCACTTGTGTTAGTGTTGAAAAACCACTTTTCGCACTTGTGTTAGTGTTGAAAAACCACTTTTCGCACTTGTGTTGGTGCAGGAAACCACTTTTGCACTTGTATTAGTGTGGAAAAAACACTTTTCGCACTTGTGTTAGTGTTGAAAAACCACTTTTCACACTTGTGTTAGTGTTGAAAAACCACTTTTCGCACTTGTGTTGGTGCAGGAAACCACTTTTGCACTTGTATTAGTGTGGAAAAAACACTTTTCGCACTTGTGTTAGTGTTGAAAAACCACTTTTCGCACTTGTGTTAGTGTTGAAAAACCACTTTTCGCACTTGTGTTCGTGTTGAAAAACCACTTTTCGCACTTGTGTTGGTGCAGGAAACCACTTTTGCACTTGTATTAGTGTGGAAAAAACCACTTTTCGCACTTGTGTTAGTGTTGAAAAACCACTTTTCGCACTTGGTTAGTGTTGAAAAACCACTTTTCGCACTTGTGTTGGTGCAGGAAACCACCTTTGCACTTGTACTAGTGTGGAAAAACCACTTTTTGCACTTGTGATAGTGTTGAAAAACCACTTTTCGCACTTGTGTTAGTGTTGAAAAACCACTTTTCGCACTTGTGTTAGTGTTGAAAAACCACTTTTCGCACTTGTGTTAGTGTTGAAAAGCCACTTTTCGCACTTGTGTTAGTGTTGAAAAACCACTTTTCGCACTTCTGATAGTGTTGAAAAACCACTTTTCGCACTTGTGTTAATGTTGAAAAACCACTTTTTGCACTTGTGTTGGTGCAGGAAACCACTTTTTGCACTTGTGATAGTGTGGAAAAACCACTTTTGCACTTATATTAGTGTGGAAAAAACCACTTTTCCCACTTGTGTTAGTGTTGAAAAACCACTTTTCGCACTTGCGTTAGTGTTGAAAAACCACTTTTCGCACTTGTGTTAGTGTTGAAAAACCACTTTTCGCACTTGTGTTGGTGCAGGAAACCACTTTTGCACTTGTATTAGTGTGGAAAAAACACTTTTTGCACTTGTATTAGTGTGGAAAAACCACTTTTCGCACTTGTATTAGTGTTGAAAAACCACTTTTCGCACTTGTGTTAGTGTTGAAAAACCACTTTTCGCACTTGTGTTGTTGCAGGAAACCACTTTTGCACTTGTATTAGTGTGGAAAAAAAAATTCGCACTTGTGTTAGTGTTGTAAAACCACTTTTCGCACTTGTGTTAGTGTTGAAAAACCACTTTTTGCACTTGTCTTGGTGCAGGAAACCACCTTTGCACATGTATTAGTGTGGAAAAAACACTTTTCGCACTTGTGTTAGTGGTGAAAAACCACTTTTCGCACTTGTGTTAGTGTTGAAAAACCACTTTTCGCACTTGTGTTGGTGCAGGAAACCACTTTTGCACTTGTATTAGTGTGGAAAAAACACTTTTCGCACTTGTGTTAGTGTTGAAAAACCACTTTTCGCACTTGTGTTAGTGTTGAAAAACCACTTTTCGCACTTGTGTTGGTGCAGGAAACCACTTTTGCACTTGTATTAGTGTGGAAAAAACACTTTTCGCACTTGTGTTAGTGTTGAAAAAACTCTTTTCGCACTTGTGTTAGTGTTGAAAAACCACTTTTCGCACTTGTGTTGGTGCAGGAAACCACTTTTGCACTTGTATTAGTGAGGAAAAAACACTTTTCGCACTTGTGTTAGTGTTGAAAAACCACTTTTCGCACTTGTGTTAGTGTTGAAAAACCACTTTTCGCACTTGTGTTGGTGCAGGAAACCACTTTTGCACTTGTATTAGTGAGGAAAAAATACTTTTCGCACTTGTGTTAGTGTTGAAAAACCACTTTTCGCACTTGTGTTAGTGTTGAAAAACCACTTTCCGCACTTGTGTTAGTGTTGAAAAACCACTTTTCGCACTTGTGTTGGTGCAGGAAACCACTTTTGCACTTGTTTTAGTGTGGAAAAAACACTTTTCGCACTTGTGTTATTGTTGAAAAACCACTTTTTGCACTTGTGTTAGTGTTGTAAAACCACTTTTCGCACTTGTGTTGGTGCAGGAAACCACTTTTGCACTTGTATTAGTGTGGAAAAAACCACTTTTCGCACTTGTGTTAGTGTTGAAAAACCACTTTTCGCACTTGGTTAGTGTTGAAAAACCACTTTTCGCACTTGTGTTGGTGCAGGAAACCACCTTTGCACTTGTACTAGTGTGGAAAAACCACTTTTTGCACTTGTGATAGTGTTGAAAAACCACTTTTCGCACTTGTGTTAGTGTTGAAAAACCACTTTTCGCACTTGTGTTAGTGTTGAAAAACCACTTTTCGCACTTGTGTTAGTGTTGAAAAGCCACTTTTCGCACTTGTGTTAGTGTTGAAAAACCACTTTTCGCACTTCTGATAGTGTTGAAAAACCACTTTTCGCACTTGTGTTAATGTTGAAAAACCACTTTTTGCACTTGTGTTGGTGCAGGAAACCACTTTTCGCACTTGTGATAGTGTGGAAAAACCACTTTTGCACTTATATTAGTGTGGAAAAAACCACTTTTCCCACTTGTGTTTGTGTTGAAAAACCACTTTTCGCACTTGTGTTAGTGTTGAAAAACCACTTTTCGCACTTGTGTTAGTGTTGAAAAACCACTTTTCGCACTTGTGTTGGTGCAGGAAACCACTTTTGCACTTGTATTAGTGTGGAAAAAACACTTTTTGCACTTGTATTAGTGTGGAAAAACCACTTTTCGCACTTGTGTTAGTGTTGAAAAACCACTTTTCGCACTTGTGTTAGTGTTGAAAAACCACTTTTCGCACTTGTGTTGTTGCAGGAAACCACTTTTGCACTTGTATTAGTGTGGAAAAAAAATTCGCACTTGTGTTAGTGTTGTAAAACCACTTTTCGCACTTGTGTTAGTGTTGAAAAACCACTTTTTGCACTTGTCTTGGTGCAGGAAACCACCTTTGCACATGTATTAGTGTGGAAAAAACACTTTTCGCACTTGTGTTAGTGGTGAAAAACCACTTTTCGCACTTGTGTTAGTGTTGAAAAACCACTTTTCGCACTTGTGTTGGTGCAGGAAACCACTTTTGCACTTGTATTAGTGTGGAAAAAACACTTTTCGCACTTGTGTTAGTGTTGAAAAACCACTTTTCGCACTTGTGTTGGTGCAGGAAACCACTTTTGCACTTGTATTAGTGTGGAAAAAACACTTTTCGCACTTGTGTTAGTGTTGAAAAAACACTTTTCGCACTTGTGTTAGTGTTGAAAAACCACTTTTCGCACTTGTGTTGGTGCAGGAAACCACTTTTGCACTTGTATTAGTGAGGAAAAAACACTTTTCGCACTTGTGTTAGTGTTGAAAAACCACTTTTCGCACTTGTGTTAGTGTTGAAAAACCACTTTTCGCACTTGTGTTGGTGCAGGAAACCACTTTTGCACTTGTATTAGTGAGGAAAAAATACTTTTCGCACTTGTGTTAGTGTTGAAAAACCACTTTTCGCACTTGTGTTAGTGTTGAAAAACCACTTTTCGCACTTGTGTTAGTGTTGAAAAACCACTTTTCGCACTTGTGTTGGTGCAGGAAACCACTTTTGCACTTGTTTTAGTGTGGAAAAAACACTTTTCGCACTTGTGTTATTGTTGAAAAACCACTTTTTGCACTTGTGTTAGTGTTGTAAAACCACTTTTCGCACTTGTGTTGGTGCAGGAAACCACTTTTGCACTTGTATTAGTGTGGAAAAAACACTTTTCGCATTTGTGTTAGTGTTGAAAAACCACTTTTCGCACTTGTGTTAGTGTTGAAAAACCACTTTTCGCACTTGTGTTAGTGTTGAAAAACCACATTTTGCACTTGTGTTGGTGCAGGAAACCACTTTTGCACTTGTATTAGTGTGGAAAAAACACTTTTCGCACTTGTGTTAGTGTTGAAAAACCACTTTTCGCACTTGTGTTAGTGTTGAAAAACCACTTTTCGCACTTGTGTTATTGTTGATAAACCACTTTTCGCACTTGTGTTAGTGTTGAAAAACCACTTTTCGCACTTGTGTTAGTGTTGAAAAACCACTTTTCGCACTTGTGTTAGTGTTGAAAAACCACTTTTGGCACTTGTGTTAGTGTTGAAAAACCACTTTTCGCACTTGTGTTGGTGCAGGAAACCACTTTTGCACTTGTATTAGTGTGGAAAAAACACTTTTTGCACTTGTATTAGTGTGGAAAAACCACTTTTCGCACTTGTGTTAGTGTTGAAAAACCACTTTTCGCACTTGTGTTAGTGTTGAAAAACCACTTTTGGCACTTGTGTTAGTGTTGAAAAACCACTTTTCGCACTTGTGTTGGTGCAGGAAACCACTTTTGCACTTGTATTAGTGTGGAAAAAACACTTTTTGCACTTGTATTAGTGTGGAAAAACCACTTTTCGCACTTGTGTTAGTGTTGAAAAACCACTTTTCGCACTTGTGTTAGTGTTGAAAAACCACTTTTCGCACTTGTGTTGTTGCAGGAAACCACTTTTGCACTTGTATTAGTGTGGAAAAAAAAATTCGCACTAGTAGTGTAATAATGTTGCTTCTGGGACACCTCCGTTTAACATGGGAAATCCCTATCTAATGTCATTTACCCCCTTGTCTTTTTCAAAAATCATAAACACCTCTATTTCTCCCACCCTCATCTTTATAAACCTTTTGTCTGTAGTACCTATCCTTAATGTTGTTCATTAGACCACTCAAACACTACAAATATTTGTTTTCTCTTATAGACCTATCATCCTTCTTCTACATATCATCTGGCAGATTAATCTTTGACCCATTCACTTCCATATTAATTCTTTCCCTCCCTCATTGCCCCTAAAGACCTCTATTTCTCTCACCCTGTTCTTTACGAACCTTCTAACCTTTTGACATGTTATCCTTATTCATTAGACCACTTAAACACCTGTGATCCTTCTGACCTTATGGACCTTTTAACCTTTTACTCTTAATATCATCTGGTGAATATAACCCACTCAAACAACGACCCTACAAATATTTGTTTATGTGTGGGAAATAATTTAATTCTCCTACAACTCTCCTCACCGTCTCATCCAACTCACCGGTATTTAAATTAATTCTCTTATTTGTTTTGTGAACTTTTTTACCAGTTGCCTTTTCAATTATACTTATTTGATATTTTTTACATTCATTTTGTTTTCCATTTATATACCACTCGAACCTTTTCTAATTAATAGCTCACTGTTGAGAAATGACGTTGTTTCACTTGGATAACTTCCAAGGAATTCTCTTTGTCTTGTTTCCTGTTTTTCACAAACACACGCCCTCAGTTTCCAAAAGCTGACAAGCACTTCAGTTCCCCGAAATACATTTTGTTCATTATAAAAAGAGAGGTCTCCGAATGGGACATTTAAACATTGTGAACGAAGATGAGCTTGTCTTATTCCAGTCTTTCCTCTGATGAAGAATACTCGCCAGGACATTGGTAAGTTCATTTGGTATTAAACACTGTTAATGAGAGCTTTGTATGTGATTAATTATACAACTAATAATTTATTTTTCCTATTCATTGCAGCAATTCAAATATTGTAAATATCCTGGCAGAATTTCAAGTTGTTTCTCAAGAGTTCCACAACGAACTGAATACGGGTTTGAATAACCTACCTCCGAGATGGTGGGCTCAGAATGAATTCAATGTTTCACCGTTCTTAGAAAATTCACGTGAAAGGTATGATAGAAAATAAAAAACGAGAGGTGTGTGCATGTGTGTGTGCATGTGTGTGTGTGTATGTGTATGTGTGTGCATGTGTGTCTGTGATTAAAATAGAGAGATCGAATTGTGAGGAACAGAAATGAAAAAATGAGATTGTGTGTGTGTGTGTGTGTGTGTGTGTGTGTGTGTATGTGTGTGTGTGTATGTGTGTGTGTATGTGTGTGTGTGTGTGTGTGTGTGTGTGTATGTGTGTGTGTGTATGTGTGTGTGTATGTGTGTGTGTGTGTGTATGTATCTGTGAATGTGTGTGTGTGTGTGTGTGTGCGTGTGTGTGATGTTTTGTCAGGCTTACTTCAGCATATAATAGTAATTTCTCCTTATTTTGTTTGCAGTATTAACCTCGAAGACCAAAATTTTGAGTGGGATGATTTTGATCCCCCAAGGAGTGGTTATTTCCTACCAACCTGTGAACCTCTACATTTTCAACTCAACGATCTTGACGCTAAGCTGGATTTTTTCGAGGTAAGCATGTGTGTACGTGTGTGTGGTTCACCGTTTATAATAGGTACACCATATCCCTGCGCATCGTAAGAGGTGATTCAGGGTTGGTGTCAGGAAGGGCATCCGACCCTATATTAATAATAATAATAATAATACATTTATTTTGTATAGCGCTTTTCAAGACGCTTTGACATGGAACATAAATATGAAATAAATATCTCTCCCCTCTTGTCTTTAATAGAAAGAGATTCAAAACCTGAAGACATCTGCTGAACCAACCTTTGACTTGTGCTGGGAAGAAATTGATGACTTATGCTGGGGAGAAGTTGAATGTATACCTCAAGAAAAATGTTTTAATAATATAAAGATTTTAATGTTTTCAATATTTATATATATTTGTTTTGTTTACAATTATTTAATTCTTAATTACAAAAAGAGAATAAAGGAAAAGGGACAGGAAGGTGCGTCCCCCTCCCTTGGCCCCCCCTCATCCCACCCCTCCCCTCCCCTTGTGTGTGTGGGGAAGGTGGGGGTGGGATGAGGGGGGATCAAGGGTGGGGGACGCACTGGGGGTGGGGGATGATGGGTGTGGTCTGTGTGGGCGGGGTCTGTGTGGGTGGGGTCTGTGTGGGTGGGGTCTGTGTGGGTGGGGTCTGTGTGGGCGTGGTCTGTGTGGGTGTGGCTTATGATTTTTGTTTATTTAATATTTTTTTTATTACCACTAATTAAATTAGCTAATCTGGGTGGGGTGAATAGAAATGTTGTTTAATGAATTATTAGCTTTGTTTTTTGTAATTCTTGCGAGTAAAATGAACCCAAGATTTCTTCTCCATTTAAATCATTTAATTTGTAAGTCCAAGGGACTGTATCCATTACATCAATGATTTTAAATAATTCACGAGTCCATTTTTGTGTATAACCTTTCTCAAAATGGCTTTTCCATTTGTATATCCTTACCATATCACCAACTTTGAACTTGGGCTTTCTCAAATTAATCTCCTTTTCATATTCTAATTTTGTAAATGTTTCTGATGGTTTTGATTTTGTTGATGAATGAACTGTATTATTGTAATTATCTACAATATCCTGAATTAAATACACCCATTTTTGAGAACCGAGTTGTGTGAATTTTTTATATAATTTCTCTTTCAAAGTACGATTAAAACGCTCAATAACAACTGCCTTTCCTTCATTAAAGGTGCTGTATAATTTAATACCCTTCCCCTTAAGAAATTTCATGAATATTTTGTTATAGAACTCTGTTCCCTCATCAGTCCATAACTTCTTTGGTTTCCTTTTATCCCGATCAAATATTAGCTTAAAGGCTAACATTAAAGTATCACCCCTTTTTTTTTTTAAAGGGACAACCCAGGCAAATCTACTCCTCAAATCAATAACGGTTAAAGCATACCTGTATCCCCTGTCATTATTCAATTCAATTAAATCAGCGGACCATATGTGGTCGGTGTATTTAGAATAAACCTTCCTTCTTTTAAACTTTGTGATTATAGGTTTGTGTAATTCTTCAGCCAAAAGCTCCTCAGTCTTGACATCATTAGAGCCTAATAGTTTTTTGAGGAATAACCAAGACCAAGTTTCAATTTAGCATTTATCAAATTTCTCACAATAAACCTATCAACTTTCTCTCTCAACGTTGGATTTTGTATCAAAGACAAATTATACAACATTTCGCTGTCGGCTTTATGTTTTTCAGTCAACGTAGTGGTTTTCCCATAAGCAATATCATGCTTCATACACACTTCGTCAACCCTATTTGTAGGTTTAGACCAAGGTTTAGGATTGTCAGCCTCATCTAATCTTTTATCCAAGTTTGTTCCTGGACCACAGAAAGAATACCCTGGAAGGTGTAATTCCCCTGGAATTCCAGTTGTTGTAAATTTACTTCCTGACAGAAACTTTTGTATGTCTCCTCCTCTTTTAGGAGAGATGAATTGGCACTTTTTAGAGCCACATACTTGACATATTCCTTTTTGATAAACTCTATTATTTTTAGCTTTAACATAAGAGATATTTTTAGATTTAGTTTTCTTTTTACATTTGAGACAATAACTCATATTTATTTATCAGAAAAATTCCGACAGAGTATCAAAACCTTTTTGGTTTTCAACATATACATTTCAATCTTTATTTTTAAAACATAAAGAATCCTAAGGAATGCCTTCACTCTCTCCTCCATTTATTTACAAATAAAAACTAACTAAAGTCAATGACACCAACATCATCAATCACATAATCTTTTCCTTCTTCTTCTTCTTCACCACTTTCTCGTTTAAATCTCCTCCCTGAAATTGAAGACATTGACGTTCTTATTTTTGAAACCATTATCTTCATAAGAGTTGTTAATTCTTTAATTTCCTCTTCGGTGCGTTGAGATTGATTTATTTGCTTTAATACACTCAATCTTTTATGAATCTCACTGATTTCCATCTTTTTATATTTTTCCTCCCTCTCTCTTTGCTCCCTCTCCTCCTCCTCCATTTTCTCCCTCTCCTCCTTCTCCTTTTTCTCCCTTTTCTCCCTTTCCTCCTTCTCCCTTTTCTCCCTTTCCTCCTTCTCCTTTTTCTCCCTCTCCTCCTTCTCCTCCTTTTTCTCCCTCTCCTCCTTCTCCTCCCTCTCCCTTTCCTCCTTCTCCTTTTTCTCTCTTTCCTCCTTCTCTTCTTCAACTCCTTCCTCATCCCTTGCTACCCTTGAGTTTGAACCCCAAAGAATATTATACATATACTCATCTGGATTTTGAGATATTCTTGTATCTATAATTATTTTTCTCATAATAGGATACCAATAAGATTTGTTGACGATTTCTAAAAGAGTTTTATATTTCATAACTTTGAGAAGTTCATTTTTATTTAATATTTTAAACAAGTCTCTATTTGTGGGTTTAACAATATCAGTATAAGGCCAGTTTTTAATGACAAAATTCCCATGTATATGCTCCAAATCATAAGGTATGTAATACCGAGCACCCTTTTCTTGTAGGTATCCTTGAATACAAAAATTATAATTCTCTTGTAGTCTTCTTCCTGCCATTTATGTATCAGAAATATATGTGAGATTAATATTATGACAGGTAATACCACCCCATCTTCCCACTACCAAATCGGTTTGTATTCCTCGGCTTTCTATCCTTATCTCATTACCTTCCTTCTTTGTCATGCGAACCATCGCTATACTATCATATATTTTTATTTTCTTAAAATCACGTATTTGTTGTTTACTAATTGTACTTCCACATAAATCCTTATCTTCACCAAGTGGATAATATTCTTCTTTACGAGACTGATTTAAATCATGTAGGTCTTCTATGTTTATTGAAAAAGACCAATTATACCCTAAATCAGGCATATCATACCCCCATTTATTAATTCGCATATTAACTAAATGTCCTTCTTTATAAAATTTAATTGTAAGCAGGTAGTTAAATTCAATGAGGAAAGGTGTATGGTCAGTATAACCAGGTGTTGTGGTTGTAAATTTTACTTGTTTCACAAAACGTGCTGTTTTCTTTAAAGATATATATTGTGATAAATCACTGAATCTAATCAAGTCATTCGCATCTGTAGGGTTTGGATAATTGATTAATTTATAAGTATTCTTCATATTAATATTTTTACTTACACTATATTTTTGTCGTTCAGCCTGTGCCTTTGTATAATAATTTGATAAATCAATATCCTGAGAGGATTTTCCAAAGATAGAACCATCTTTTCCAACATAGGTCATTTATATTAGATAAAAAATGATATCATAAAAATTTTCATTATTGTTGAGTTGAAATAATACATATAAACATAATTGGCCACAACATTTAGAATTAATTTCTTGAACTTGGAATGTTTGATAAACACCATTCTGTAAGAATTGTATTACTTCAACAGGTGGTGGCATACCATAACTATCAAAATAATATTTATCCTGACTATTATGAATACAAACCCAATGAGAACCATTCTGTGTGTCTAAATTCATAATAATATTCTTTGTATTCTTATTTATATGTGTTAATTCATCTCTCATACAAATAACCACATTATCAATTTTTAGTGTTTTACAATACTTAGCTAGTTCTATATTTGACGTTGTATTCTTTCCAAATTGTTTAAACCATTTATCCATTTATTTATGAGAAAGATACAATCCATTACCCCGTTTAGTTAGTTTAACACCCGCTTGAGCGATAGAGGAAAGCATATCTCCAACCAACAATCTAGCTTTATCAGGTAGACTTTCAAGTTTTTGAGCAAAATCTACAATTACACCACTTCCACTAATTTGTTTCTCCAACTCCTTGTTATGTCTTTCCAATTCTTTTTGAGCTTTTAGTTGTGCCTTCCTTTCGTTAGCAGTTTTTACCGCTGCTGAAATACCACCAGTCAATGCTCCCGCCGCACTTAAACCAGCAAATAAAGGAATTAGAAACGGGAGAAATCCTCCTCTTGACTCGTCTATTGAATATTTCTTTAACATAGGTTTCGTCATTTTAATTTTAAGTGATCCAACATCATTTAGTGTTTTTACTTGTGTGTGTGTGAGTAAAACATCAATTCTTACAGCTCCTTTTCTTTGAATTGTATTAACATTAATAATACAAGGCTTTTGATTTTGAATACAAGATGTTAATTTATTAAGATTGATTTGATTAACATATACCCCAACCATTTATTTATGAGAAAAAACCTATGTGATATTAATCATAACACCATTATCTGTATTAATCTGTAATTCTGTTTCCTCCAAAAGCAAACAATATGCATTAACCTCTTCACTCTCCCCTCTTTCAATGTATAGAGAAGTATCCACTCGATTAGACTTTATAGTTTCCTTTTGAGAACTCAGGTCAATTGCGTAGATTGTATAAAGTTTTTGAAACGCAACCATATCCAAAATAGGATCATTATTACCATTACTTTCACACACCTTTTGGTAGGACTTGTAGGCTTCCGCATAATCATTTTTTTCCCAATCAATTTCCAATCTATCTCGCGGATAAAATGTGCCATCAAGAGAAACCCGAAGTTGTTTCACCTTTGCATTATCACTCAGGGCATTATTCTTATTAGTACCGTCCTCTCCATCTGGTTTTTTTAAAATGAGCCAGAGGTATCGTGGCTTTCCTTGAAGAACACCTAAATTCCAAGTGTAGGTAGTGTGTTCCAGTTTAACGTGTTGACATCTTCTTTTAAGGTATGATACATTTAGCGGTTTCTTTGAGTTAAGTCTTCTATTTAACATCTCTTCCGTTTTAAGATTAGGAGTATATTCACTGATATACCAACACAAATCATTAATAACAAATTTATTATTTTCTCCAAAAGCATTTTCATCCCCAAAAAGCAATCTATTTACATTATCATTCCTTTGTAGTTGAAATCTAATTTTAAGCCCATACAAAACTTTATCATAATCACAAAATCCAAATATACCTTTCAGAGGTACTGCTACGGTAAAACTATTCTCAGCTTTTGCGTCATCATTATACATTGACTTCCTTTGACTATAACCAGGGTCTGCGTTTGTACCCGTTGACATATCAGGAATAAAACCCTCAACAGCTCCCTTACCCATTCTATCACTAAACGAATATAGTGTAAATTTCATCATTTCAGATGTAGCAGAGACATAATCAACCGCTTCAACCTCTTGTGTTCCAATATACAGGCGGACACTGTCAAACATTTTCCAGAAGAAATCATTTACGAGTGTAGCATTAGTATTATTCGCAGCCTTAGTGAATTTAAATTTACACAGCAAGAAACTATCAGCTATATTCAAGTAAGTTTGTTGATTTATTTATTTCAAAACTTTTTGTTCCGTTTGAATTCCAGTCTGTTCCTGTTATAGCATTTACCTTAAAATAGTCTTCCTTTTTAGTGGAGTTTGAAATGATAATCGTATCATCCAAATCATAGATACTATCAATCGCTTCCATACTTGTATTTATATAGCATTAAAATTGTTGAAACCCTGACCCAAGTATTTTAATGATTTTTTGTCGTTCTTGTGAAGATAGTTGAGTTTTACCTTTTTTTATTTCTTTGATTGCTTGTAATTTATGAGACTCCTTTTGAGCATCTTTTATACTCTTTATAGCACCCGCAACGGAGCCCACGGCAGAAGCAGTTGAACCAATTAGGTCTTTATGTTTAAGGATGGTTGAACCAATACCCATTAGAGTATCAATTATCCCATCTCCTTTATTTCGAAATTGATGACCTACACCTCGTTGTCTCTTAGGTTTATAGTATCCTCTACCCACATACCTTGTATAGTCTGGTGAAAGGAACATGCCCTCCCCTGTAATTATTTTATATTTTCCCAACTCGTGTTTTCTCACAATAACCATTATTTATTTATTGAAAAACTTCACGTAGGTGAATTCTGATGGATATAATTTCATCATTAAAGGATATCATACGATTATCTTGGTCGGTTATCCTAAAATTTACTCTGTATATGGTTTTTCCTGACACAGGTAAATAGACAAGATTTTTTGGTTCCATATTAAATTTATAACCAATCGGGGTTGAGTATGCACTGAATGAAAATATTGTATTTGTTCTTATTCCATCGTTATAAGCACCATCAATCAAATCACAATGAATTAATACTGAATTTATACCGGAGGATATTTGGATAACATTATCACTGTAAAACGTCCCGTTATTTTCAATCTTTTTTGAAGAGAAACCCAATAGCTCTCTAAACGAATTTTCAATCGTGAAATCAACTTTATAATTATTTTTAAGTTTAATAGTTGATTTTGAAGTGTGTTTTTGAATATCTATTACAATATTTTTTGGTTCATCACCTTTTTCTTTCATAAGGCGAGAGACTTCTGAAGATATTTGAGAAATCTCGTAAGCTCCAGGTGAAACGGTTATAGTTTTATATCCACTTCCTGGATTATAACTAAACTTGTTGTTTTTCTCTGTGATATTAAAAAGGGTATTGTAAGTTTCCATTGACAACAAAGATGCCTCATATGAGGTAAGGGGGTCAAGTTGTAGTGGGTAAGGGAATGAAGCTGTGTAATCGCTCGTTGTGAAATTAAAACTAAGAATTGTGCTTCTCATCTTATTTAATATCTAATAAAATATCTTTGTATTGACATTTATTAATTATTTTCATGTTCATCAACTGATCTAAAATGGCTGAGGATTCATTAAAACAATTGTTGTTTCCAGCCTTCTTACTACCTAACAACAATAATAGCCTATTAACTAATTGTGATGGGTCATTTGGAAGAAAACTAACACCCGAACCAAGCTTACTTAAAGCATCAATAATATGTTTCTCCTTCTCATTCTTCTTACTTTTACCAGCAACAGAAACTCCATAATCAAGTGCATTTAGCAACTCAATATATACCCTATCTTCCTCTCTTTCCATATCAAGTGGTTCCTCAAAATATTTTGAACCGCTGAATCCGGGGTTTGTTAGAAGAAACATTAATCTTGGAGTTAATTTAACATTTGGTTGAGTAGAACTCAAGAACATCAATTCATCATTAAATATCAATACCTTTTCTTCCACAAGATGAAACACTGCTGGTTCTTCTGTTGGAATGAGACCTGCTCTGGTTTTTGAACCCGCCGAATATTCATTGTTTTGAAGAGCTTCCACAACATAATTAGGGGGTTGATTTACCTCCTCAAGTTTCCGAAATAATCCCTCGTCATCATATTCTAATTCACCAAGTTCTTGTTTTGTTATCTGACTAAAATCTTTGAGCATTTGAAGTTTTTTCGGAGTAAATTCTACCGTGGGTACTGTAGGTGAGTGTTGAGTTTTCAAAAGTGGTTTAAAGAATTTCTCTTGTTTTCTTTCAAAGGCTTCTTCACCAGTTAGTTTCTGTCTCCGTTTCTTCTTTATCTCTTCCTGTTGTTTAACAACTTTTGAAACTAATTGTTGATGTTCCTTAAACTTTCTTTCTCTTTCTTCAGTATTCATTTTCTGTATTTATTTATTGAAAAATATCATTTAGTATC
This sequence comes from Myxine glutinosa, assembly GCF_964187855.1. Taxonomy (NCBI): domain Eukaryota; kingdom Metazoa; phylum Chordata; class Myxini; order Myxiniformes; family Myxinidae; genus Myxine; species Myxine glutinosa. Next base: position 36,313 of record NW_027618584.1, on the reverse strand, counting down.
TCATCTTGTTTCACAACAATATATTTATATTTTCCAATCGTGTGTTTCATATAATTTTCAAATTCTTTTTTACTACATAACGTAGAGCAATTATCTCTCCAAAAATTATTTACATCTATTGAATTTAACTTAAATAAAATAAAAGTATTGGCATTGTTTCTTATTGAGCGTCGAGGGAGTTGAAAATATGATTGACTAAGATATATACAATTACAAGAAGAATGTCTCCCTCTTGTATAGTAGCTATCCATTACTGTTTGGTTTCTCTCATTAACACAATCATCAAAGATGACGAGGTTCTTTTTTGATTTATCTAAATCTTGAGGTGAAGGTATATCATCCGTATTATCACTGAGAATACAAGTTATGGGTTTCGATTTTGATTTCTGTGTATCACAAAATAATTGTATTATATCTTCAATATTATAATCATTCAGTTTGTTTTGAAGTTTAAATAAACCGATAATGTCTTCCTTTTTAAGACCTGCATTAAAACCCTGTGAGAGTAGTTGATACTCGGGTTGAAAACTTGACTTTGTAAAAATTATTAAATTATCATAATCTAAAAAATTAGGACCAAGGAGCATCTTTAAAAGTAAACAGGTTTTCCCACATCCGCTTGAACCAACTATTAGACATCTCAATGAATTTGGAATGTTTTTATGGTTATTAAATTTTATCTTATTTTCCCAAACGGGTAAAAAATCATTCATTTATATATTTGGAAAACAAGTCATCCAACTTTTTTTGAGCTATTTTAGAAACTCTATATTTTATCCTGAGTTCTGGTTTAATTTCAAAATAATTCATTATTTTATTTATGTAGTATCTTGTATTAACATTTCCATTAAAATTATTTTGAATAATAAATATCATTAAACCCTTATACATTTCCTCAATACAAAGAGTCTCTTTCCTTGTAAGAAATGGTGTATTATCACCATAATGCTTAACATTCATCTCTCTTATTAATCTTGTAAAGTAATTCATTTTTGGTTCTAATTTAAAAGAGTTATATGTTTTTTTATATTTCTTATTATCATTAATTAGAATATAATCACAGAATAAACATTGTTTATATGAATCCTCATCATTAAGCCCCACTCTATCACAAGCCGGACAATTCTCTAATTTATCATATGGAGAGTCTGGAAATTCTAAATATCCTTCAGAACTTATCATATTTATGTGGTAAATTTTTACTTAAACTAAACGCAAGTTTATTCATTAATAAATACAATGTTTCAAAGCACAAAAGACAAATTTCAATCAATCTCTACTTCGGTGGAAGATATAGAAAAATATGTCAAAGATGTTAAATTGAACAAAGATAAATATGGAAATTTTTGGGTAAAACCAGTTATGGAAAATAACATGAGCCCCTCTATTTCATTTAAAGGAAGAGCTCTAACTATACCTGGAAAGACATCCATTAAAGTAAATCTAACAAAAGTTTCTCCTCTACTCCTGGCAATTTATTCAAAGCTTGAAAAAGTGATTGACCACGATACTTTGAAAAAGAATGATAAGACCATTAATAATTCTAGAGGAGACATTTGTATTTTCTTTAATAATCCAAAGGGTGTAGATCTAAGTAAAATGAATGATGTTAATATTTCTGGTGAAATGTCATTTCGTTCTATGATAGTTAGAGATTATTTAAAGATAACTTTTGATATAAAAATTGTAGAGATTGAATCTGTTAATGAAAGAAAGTATATAGATATTGATGGGAATATTTTTCTTGCTAATTAAATATGAGTCAATACAGCAGTGAAGATTTTACTATTTCATTGAACTCGGACGATAGTGATGATAGTATTTCATTGAACTTGGATGATGGTGATGATAGTATTTCATTGAACACAGATGATAGTTATGATACTAATAGTTTGTGCTCAAATGATAGTTATGAGAGTAGCTTTATTGATGACTCTGAGTATGATTCTGAGTATTCATGTGATAGTTATGACTTAGATGATTCTGAGTGAAAAAGTGTTTTAGTTTAAGCACAGTGATATATATAAAACGGAGCTGTAAAGCTCAAAAGTGTTTTATTTTAAGCACAGTGATATATATAAAACACCACGTTTTCTCACGCTATAAATATGGTTTATTGTGATACTTGCGAGAAGGAAGTAAAATATTATAAACAACATATTCTCACCGCAAAACATACATACAACATTTTAAACAAACTTTCCCCTCTTCCACCTGAAACAAAACACTGTTCTACATGTAATAAAAATATCCTCAAGAAAGGCTTCAAAATACATCTTAAAACAAATCTACATTTATCAAATTTTATCACAACTAAAAACTCTGATGGAGCATTCAAAGGACATATTAAAATAAGAGTCTTTAACTTCAAACCTCCTGAACCAGAGTCTATAGTTGATGCTGTAGAAATAGTTAAACCTGCTGTTCAAACGTTGATTGAAAAAACACTAAAGGAAATGAAACCACTTAAATTTTATATGGGAGTAAAATTAGAAATGACAAAGGATGAAGGAGTTATAGATGCACCATACATGAGAACTGAGCCACACTTTATATCTTCATATCAAGATTTTAAAACATCAGGAGTCTATGATGAACTTATTAAACAAGAGCAAGATGTGGATAATTCAATCGTAGGAAGTGGATTCAATATAGAAAAAATTATTTACATAGACATTCATATTCTTAAATCAGATCCTCTAAAAGCTTCTTCTTACATTGATTTACCCAGTGTTATCAAAAATAGAAAAGCAGTTATCAATATCAAAAATAAAGACAATAAATGTTTTCTCTGGTCTATTTTAGCACACTTACATCCTCCACATTTTCATGATGAAAGAGTATCTCATTATAAAAAATATGAGAATACATTAAATACGAAAGATCTAAAGTTTCCGATGACTTTAAATGATATTCCTAAATTTGAAAAGATGAATAATTTATCAGTTAATGTTTATGGTCTAACAGAAACAAACAACATTCAGGTTTTAAAGCTTTCTGACAATTGTAAACAAACTCATATTAATCTTCTATATTTTAATTCAGACGAAAATTCACATTATACATACATCAAAGATATTGCTAAATTAATAAAACCACAAGTCTGTAAGAGAACAAATAAAATATATATTTGTTTGCGTTGTCTTAACTTCTTCAATTCACAAGAAAGATTAGATAAACATTCAAATTATTGTGGCGAACATAAATCAACGGTAATCAATATGCCTAAAGAAGGCTCAAAGATCACATTCAAAGATGAAAATAAAAAGATCAAACATCCATTTGTTATATATGCTGATTTTGAAAGTATTTTAGAAAAAATTGATACTGCTTCTCAAGATCCAAAAGAATCATACACAAATAAATATCAAAAACATACTCCTTGTGGTTTTTGTTATTATATCAAATCATCCGTTGGTGATAAATATACAAGTTAGAGATGTATAGAGGCTCAAATACCCCAGAGGAGTTTGTGAAACGACTAGAAAAAGACTGTGTTCGATTAACCAAGATAATGAGAGAAACCAATAAACCAATGTCCTTAACAAGTAAAGAAAAAAGGGAATTTATAAAAAACAATGTCTGTCATATTTGTGAGGAGAAAATTGGTAAAGGTCTAAAGGTTAGAGACCATTGTCATCTCACTGGTAAATATAGAGGTCCGGCTCATCAAAGTTGTAATATTAATTATCAACTCCCCTCTTTCATTCCTGTCTTTCTTCATAACAACGCTCATTATGATACACATCTATTTATCAAGGAACTCTCAAAGACTTCTGGAAGTATCTCAGCAATTCCAAACACGGATCAGAAATACATTTCATTCACAAAAACAATTCACACATCTCCTATTACTCATGTCAGATTTCTTGATACATTTAAATTCATGGCAAGTCCATTGGTTAACTTGGTTCAAAATCTAAAAGAGTTTCCATGTCTTTCAGAGTATTTTTTAGATAAAGATTTTCTAACACAAAAGGGAATTTACCCCTATGACTATATGGACTCATTTGAGAGATTCAATGAAACACAACTTCCTTCAAAAGAAAATTTCTATAACAAATTAAATAATAGTCATATATCTGATAAAGATTATGTACACGCACAAAATGTTTGGGAAAAATATAACATCAAGAATCTTGGCGAGTATCACGATTTGTATCTCAAAACTGATGTGCTTTTATTGGCCGATGTATTTGAAGCCTTTAGATCTGTTTGTCGCACTGGATATGGATTGGATCCTGCTCACTACTACACAGCACCTGGATTGGCCTGGAGTGCGATGTTGAAAATGACAAAACAAGATTTGGATTTGATAACCGATGTTGATATGCTTTTGATGATTGAAAAGGCAAAAAGAGGTGGAATTTCACAAGTCTGCTCGAGTAGATACGCAAAAGCAAATAACAAATATCTTCCAAATTATGATCCAACGAAAGAGAGTTCTTACTTGATGTACTATGACGCGAACAACCTGTATGGCTGGGCAATGTCTCAGGCTCTTCCTTATGGAAAACTTAGATGGGTAAAGGAAAAAGACTACAAAAACGTTTTACAAGATGTATGTATCTCTACACAAAAAGAATTGGATGAAGAAAAAGTTGGTTATTATTTTGAAATTGATTTAAAATATCCAGAGGAACTCCATAACCTACACAAAGATCTCCCATTTGCTTGTGAGAAAGAAAGTCCAAAGAAAGAATGGTTGAGTGATTATCAACGATCGTTTGATATAGGTGAATCAACAGAAAAATTACTTACTACATTATATAACAAGAAAAATTATGTTCTACACCAAAGAAATTTGCGACAATATTTATCAAAAGGTCTAAGAGTAGAGAAGATCCATAGGGTTCTAAAGTTCAATCAAAGTCATTGGTTAAAGGGGTACATTGATTTTAATACACAAAGAAGAACAGAGTCAAAAACAGATTTTGAGAAAGACTTTTATAAATTGATGAATAATGCGGTCTTTGGTAAGACTATGGAGAATGTGAGGAAAAGACAAAATATCAGACTATCAACATCTTGGGAACAAGCATCAAAATTAATTAATAGACCGAGTTTTACTCGAGCTGAGGTCTTTACTGAGAACTTTTGTGCGATCCATTTGATTAAAGAGAGTATTGAAATGAACAAACCTATTTATATTGGAACAACAATTCTTGATTTATCAAAGTCATTAATGTATGATTACTTTTATAATAACTTGAGGAAGAAATATCAAAATGATGTTAATCTACTTTATATGGATACAGATAGTTTTATTTTGAAAATTAATACCAACGATGTTTATTCAGACATGAAAAGAGACATTAATATCTATGACACGAGTAATTACAGTCCAGAGAGTGAGTTGTTCTCTTCTAAAAATAAAAAGGTGATTGGAAAGTTCAAGGATGAATTAGGAGGAAATGTTATGAGTGAATTTGTGGGATTGAGGTCAAAGGCTTATGCTTATAAATACATTGTGAATAACGTTGAAAAGACTGATAAGAAGTTAAAAGGTGTAAAGAAAAATGTTATTAAAGAAACAATAAACTTTAAGGATTATTATAACTGTTTAACAACAAAGAAAGAAGAGTTTAGAAAGATTAATGGAATAAGAAGTTATAAACATCAATTATATTCAGAAGAGATAAATAAGAAAGCATTGGGGGCTTTTGATGATAAGAGGTTTATTTTAGAAAATGGAATTGATAGTCTCCCTTATGGTTATATAAGTATATAAGTGATAAGATATATATATAAGTGATAAGATATATATAAGTGATAAGATATACATAAGTGATAAGATATATATAAGTGATAAGATATATATAAGTGATAAGTTAAAAAGGGGGGGGGGGGGGGGGTTGGGGATTTTAACGGGCTACCGCCGCCTTTTTTACTATTATATAAATGATAGAACCAAGTATCAACCAGACTAAAGAGTGGAGGTGTAATCAACCTTGGTATATAAATGGAAAACATAATGAATGTGAAAAATATCAAATAGGTATAATTGAAAAGGCAACTGGTAAAAAAATTCACAAAACAAATAAGAGAATTAATTTAAATACCGGTGAATTGGGTAAAAAAGATGGAAATATTTTTGAGTGGACGGAAAACTTTGATGGTTGTCAGGAAAATATATACTTTAATTTTAAAATGGTATGTGGCACTGGAGGTGCTCAAACAAGAACATTGAGGGAGGTTTACCATTTTATCTTAGCTCAGTTAAAATATCTTAATAAAGAACCAAACTCAAACATATTTTTTGTTAATATATTAGATGGTGAAGAGAGTGGCAAGAGAATTAAATTATTTCCCACGCATAAACAAATATTTGTCGGATCGATGTTTGAGTGGGTTATATTCACCAGATGATATTAAGAGTAAAAGGTTAAAAGGCCCATAAGGTCAGAAGGATCACAGGTGTTTAAGTGGTCTAATGAATAAGGATAACATGTCAAAAGGTTAGAAGGTTCGTAAAGAACAGGGTGAGAGAAATAGAGGTCTTTAGGGGCAATGAGGGAGGGAAAGAATTAATATGGAAGTGAATGGGTCAAAGATTAATCTGCCAGATGATATGTAGAAGAAGGATGATAGGTCTATAAGAGAAAACAAATATTTGTAGTGTTTGAGTGGTCTAATGAACAACATTAAGGATAGGTACTACAGACAAAAGGTTTATAAAGATGAGGGTGGGAGAAATAGAGGTGTTTATGATTTTTGAAAAAGACAAGGGGGTAAATGACATTAGATAGGGATTTCCCATGTTAAACGGAGGTGTCCCAGAAGCAACATTATTACACTACTCGCACTTGTGTTAGTTTTGAAAAACCACTTTTCGCACTTGTGTTAGTGTTGAAAAACCACTTTTCGCACTTGTCTTGGTGCAGGAAACCACTTTTGCACATGTATTAGTGTGGAAAAAACACTTATCACACTTGTGTTAGTGGTGAAAAACCACTTTTCGCACTTGTGTTAGTGTTGAAAAACCACTTTTCGCACTTGTGTTAGTGTTGAAAAACCACTTTTCGCACTTGTGTTGGTGCAGGAAACCACTTTTGCACTTGTATTAGTGTGGAAAAAACACTTTTCGGACTTGTGTTAGTGTTGAAAAACCACTTTTCGCACTTGTGTTAGTGTTGAAAAACCACTTTTCGCACTTGTGTTAGTGTTGAAAAACCACTTTTCGCACTTGTGTTAGTGTTGAAAAACCACTTTTCGCACTTGTGTTAGTGTTGAAAAACCACTTTTCGCACTTGTGTTGGTGCAGGAAACCACTTTTGCACTTGTATTAGTGTGGAAAAACCACTTTTCGCACTTGTGTTAATGTTGAAAAACCACTTTTCGCACTTGTGTTAGTGTTGAAAAACCACTTTTCGCACTTGTGTTAGTGTTGAAAAACCACATTTCGCACTTGTGTTGGTGCAGGAAACCACTTTTGCACTTGTATTAGTGTGGAAAAAATACTTTTCGCACTTGTGTTAGTGTTGAAAAACCACTTTTCGCACTTGTGTTAGTGTTGAAAAACCACTTTTCGCACTTGTGTTAGTGTTGAAAACCCACTTTTCGCACTTGTGTTGGTGCAGGAAACCACTTTTGCACTTGTATTAGTGTGGAAAAAACACTTTTTGCACTTGTATTAGTGTGGAAAAACCACTTTTCGCACTTGTGTTAGTGTTGAAAAACCACTTTTCGCACTTGTGTTAGTGTTGAAAAACCACTTTTCGCACTTGTGTTGTTGCAGGAAATCACTTTTGCACTTGTATTAGGGTGGAAAAAAAAATTCGCACTTGTGTTAGTTTTGAAAAACCACTTTTCGCACTTGTGTTAGTGTTGAAAAACCACTTTTCGCACTTGTCTTGGTGCAGGAAACCACTTTTGCACATGTATTAGTGTGGAAAAAACACTTTTCACACTTGTGTTAGTGGTGAAAAACCACTTTTCGCACTTGTGTTAGTGTTGAAAAACCACTTTTCGCACTTGTGTTGGTGCAGGAAACCACTTTTGCACTTGTATTAGTGTGGAAAAAACACTTTTCGCACTTGTGTTAGTGTTGAAAAACCACTTTTCGCACTTGTGTTAGTGTTGAAAAACCACTTTTAGCACTTGTGTTGGTGCAGGAAACCACTTTTGCACTTGTATTAGTGTGGAAAAAACACTTTTCGCACTTGTGTTAGTGTTGAAAAAACACTTTTCGCACTTGTGTTAGTGTTGAAAAACCACTTTTCGCACTTCTGTTGGTGCAGGAAACCACTTTTGCACTTGTATTAGTGTGGAAAAAACACTTTTCGCACTTGTGTTAGTGTTGAAAAACCACTTTTCGCACTTGTGTTAGTGTTGAAAAACCACTTATCGCACTTGTGTTGGTGCAGGAAACCACTTTTGCACTTGTATTAGTGTGGAAAAAACACTTTTCGCACTTGTGTTAGTGTTGAAAAACCACTTTTCGCACTTGTGTTAGTGTTGAAAAACCACTTTTCGCACTTGTGTTAGTGTTGAAAAACCACTTTTCGCACTTGTGTTGGTGCAGGAAACCACTTTTGCACTCGTATTAGTGTGTAAAAAAACACTTTTCGCACTTGTGTTAGTGTTGAAAAACCACTTTTCGCACTTGTGTTAGTGTTGAAAAACCACTTTTCGCACTTGTGTTGGTGCAGGAAACCACTTTTGCACTTGTATTAGTGTGGAAAAAACACTTTTCGCACTTGTGATAGTGTTGAAAAACCACTTTTCGCACTTGTGTTAGTGTTGAAAAACCACTTTTCGCACTTGTGTTGGTGCAGGAAACCACTTTTGCACTTGTATTAGTGTGGAAAAAACACTTTTCGCACTTGTGTTAGTGTTGAAAAACCACTTTTCGCACTTGTGTTAGTGTTGAAAAACCACTTTTCGCACTTGTGTTAGTGTTGAAAAACCACTTTTCGCACTTGTGTTGGTGCAGGAAACCACTTTTGCACTTGTATTAGTGTGGAAAAACCACTTTTCGCACTTGTGTTAGTGTTGAAAAACCACGTTTCGCACTTGTGTTGGTGCAGGAAACCACTTTTGCACTTGTATTAGTGTGGAAAAAACACTTTTCGCACTTGTGTTAGTGTTGAAAAACCACTTTTCGCACTTGTGTTAGTGTTGAAAAACCACTTTTCGCACTTGTGTTGGTGCAGGAAACCACTTTTGCACTTGTATTAGTGTGGAAAAAACACTTTTCGCACTTGTGTTAGTGTAGAAAAACCACTTTTCACACTTGTGTTAGTGTTGAAAAACCACTTTTCGCACTTGTGTTGGTGCAGGAAACCACTTTTGCACTTGTATTAGTGTGGAAAAAACACTTTTCGCACTTGTGTTAGTGTTGAAAAACCACTTTTCGCACTTGTGTTAGTGTTGAAAAACCACTTTTCGCACTTGTGTTAGTGTTGAAAAACCACTTTTCGCACTTGTGTTGGTGCAGGAAACCACTTTTGCACTTGTATTAGTGTGGAAAAAACCACTTTTCGCACTTGTGTTAGTGTTGAAAAACCACTTTTCGCACTTGTGTTGGTGCAGGAAACCACCTTTGCACTTGTACTAGTGTGGAAAAACCACTTTTTGCACTTGTGATAGTGTTGAAAAACCACTTTTCGCACTTGTGTTAGTGTTGAAAAACTACTTTTCGCACTTGTGTTAGTGTTGAAAAACCACTTTTCGCACTTGTGTTAGTGTTGAAAAGCCACTTTTCGCACTTGTGTTAGTGTTGAAAAACCACTTTTCGCACTTCTGATAGTGTTGAAAAACCACTTTTCGCACTTGTGTTAAAGTTGAAAAACCACTTTTTGCACTTGTGTTGGTGAAGGAAACCACTTTTCGCACTTGTGATAGTGTGGAAAAACCACTTTTGCACTTATATTAGTGTGGAAAAAACCACTTTTCCCACTTGTGTTAGTGTTGAAAAACCACTTTTCGCACTTGTGTTAGTGTTGAAAAACCACTTTTCGCACTTGTGTTAGTGTTGAAAAACCACTTTTCGCACTTGTGTTGGTGCAGGAAACCACTTTTGCACTTGTATTAGTGTGGAAAAAACACTTTTTGCACTTGTATTAGTGTGGAAAAACCACTTTTCGCACTTGTGTTAGTGTTGAAAAACCACTTTTCGCACTTGTGTTAGTGTTGAAAAACCACTTTTCGCACTTGTGTTGTTGCAGGAAACCACTTTTGCACTTGTATTAGTGTGGAAAAAAAAATTCGCACTTGTGTTAGTGTTGTAAAACCACTTTTCGCACTTGTGTTAGTGTTGAAAAACCACTTTTTGCACTTGTCTTGGTGCAGGAAACCACCTTTGCACATGTATTAGTGTGGAAAAAACACTTTTCGCACTTGTGTTAGTGGTGAAAAACCACTTTTCGCACTTGTGTTAGTGTTGAAAAACCACTTTTCGCACTTGTGTTGGTGCAGGAAACCACTTTTGCACTTGTATTAGTGTGGAAAAAACACTTTTCGCACTTGTGTTAGTGTTGAAAAACCACTTTTCGCACTTGTGTTAGTGTTGAAAAACCACTTTTCGCACTTGTGTTGGTGCAGGAAACCACTTTTGCACTTGTATTAGTGTGGAAAAAACACTTTTCGCACTTGTGTTAGTGTTGAAAAAACACTTTTCGCACTTGTGTTAGTGTTGAAAAACCACTTTTCGCACTTGTGTTGGTGCAGGAAACCACTTTTGCACTTGTATTAGTGAGGAAAAAACACTTTTCGCACTTGTGTTAGTGTTGAAAAACCACTTTTCGCACTTGTGTTGGTGCAGGAAACCACTTTTGCACTTGTATTAGTGAGGAAAAAATACTTTTCGCACTTGTGTTAGTGTTGAAAAACCACTTTTCGCACTTGTGTTAGTGTTGAAAAACCACTTTTCGCACTTGTGTTAGTGTTGAAAAACCACTTTTCGCACTTGTGTTGGTGCAGGAAACCACTTTTGCACTTGTTTTAGTGTGGAAAAAACACTTTTCGCACTTGTGTTAGTGTTGAAAAACCACTTTTCGCACTTGTGTTAGTGTTGAAAAACCACTTTTGGCACTTGTGTTAGTGTTGAAAAACCACTTTTCGCACTTGTGTTGGTGCAGGAAACCACTTTTGCACTTGTATTAGTGTGGAAAAAACACTTTTTGCACTTGTATTAGTGTGGAAAAACCACTTTTCGCACTTGTGTTAGTGTTGAAAAACCACTTTTCGCACTTGTGTTAGTGTTGAAAAACCACTTTTCGCACTTGTGTTGTTGCAGGAAACCACTTTTGCACTTGTATTAGTGTGGAAAAAAAAATTCGCACTTGTGTTAGTTTTGAAAAACCACTTTTCGCACTTGTGTTAGTGTTGAAAAACCACTTTTCGCACTTGTCTTGGTGCAGGAAACCACTTTTGCACATGTATTAGTGTGGAAAAAACACTTATCACACTTGTGTTAGTGGTGAAAAACCACTTTTCGCACTTGTGTTAGTGTTGAAAAACCACTTTTCGCACTTGTGTTAGTGTTGAAAAACCACTTTTCGCACTTGTGTTGGTGCAGGAAACCACTTTTGCACTTGTATTAGTGTGGAAAAAACACTTTTCGGACTTGTGTTAGTGTTGAAAAACCACTTTTCGCACTTGTGTTAGTGTTGAAAAACCACTTTTCGCACTTGTGTTAGTGTTGAAAAACCACTTTTCACACTTGTGTTAGTGTTGAAAAACCACTTTTCGCACTTGTGTTAGTGTTGAAAAACCACTTTTCGCACTTGTGTTGGTGCAGGAAACCACTTTTGCACTTGTATTAGTGTGGAAAAACCACTTTTCGCACTTGTGTTAATGTTGAAAAACCACTTTTCGCACTTGTGTTAGTGTTGAAAAACCACTTTTCGCACTTGTGTTAGTGTTGAAAAACCACTTTTCGCACTTGTGTTGGTGCAGGAAACCACTTTTGCACTTGTATTAGTGTGGAAAAAACACTTTTCGCACTTGTGTTAGTGTTGAAAAACCACTTTTCGCACTTGTGTTAGTGTTGAAAAACCACTTTTCGCACTTGTGTTAGTGTTGAAAACCCACTTTTCGCACTTGTGTTGGTGCAGGAAACCACTTTTGCACTTGTATTAGTGTGGAAAAAACACTTTTTGCACTTTTATTAGTGTGGAAAAACCACTTTTCGCACTTGTGTTAGTGTTGAAAAACCACTTTTCGCACTTGTGTTAGTGTTGAAAAACCACTTTTCGCACTTGTGATGTTGCAGGAAATCACTTTTGCACTTGTATTAGGGTGGGAAAAAAAATTTGCACTTGTGTTAGTTTTGAAAAACCACTTTTCGCACTTGTGTTAGTGTTGAAAAACCACTTTTCGCACTTGTCTTGGTGCAGGAAACCACTTTTGCACATGTATTAGTGTGGAAAAAACACTTTTCACACTTGTGTTAGTGGTGAAAAACCACTTTTCGCACTTGTGTTAGTGTTGAAAAACCACTTTTCGCACTTGTGTTGGTGCAGGAAACCACTTTTGCACTTGTATTAGTGTGGAAAAAACACTTTTCGCACTTGTGTTAGTGTTGAAAAACCACTTTTCGCACTTGTGTTAGTGTTGAAAAACCACTTTTAGCACTTGTGTTGGTGCAGGAAACCACTTTTGCACTTGTATTAGTGTGGAAAAAACACTTTTCGCACTTGTGTTAGTGTTGAAAAAACACTTTTCGCACTTGTGTTAGTGTTGAAAAACCACTTTTCGCACTTATGTTGGTGCAGGAAACCACTTTTGCACTTGTATTAGTGTGGAAAAAACACTTTTCGCACTTGTGTTAGTGTTGAAAAACCACTTTTCGCACTTGTGTTAGTGTTGAAAAACCACTTATCGCACTTGTGTTGGTGCAGGAAACCACTTTTGCACTTGTATTAGTGTGGAAAAAACACTTTTCGCACTTGTGTTAGTGTTGAAAAACCACTTTTCGCACTTGTGTTAGTGTTGAAAAACCACTTTTCGCACTTGTGTTAGTGTTGAAAAACCACTTTTCGCACTTGTGTTGGTGCAGGAAACCACTTTTGCACTCGTATTAGTGTGTAAAAAAACACTTTTCGCACTTGTGTTAGTGTTGAAAAACCACTTTTCGCACTTGTGTTAGTGTTGAAAAACCACTTTTCGCACTTGTGTTGGTGCAGGAAACCACTTTTGCACTTGTATTAGTGTGGAAAAAACACTTTTCGCACTTGTGATAGTGTTGAAAAACCACTTTTCGCACTTGTGTTAGTGTTGAAAAACCACTTTTCGCACTTGTGTTGGTGCAGGAAACCACTTTTGCACTTGTATTAGTGTGGAAAAAACACTTTTCGCACTTGTGTTAGTGTTGAAAAACCACTTTTCGCACTTGTGTTAGTGTTGAAAAACCACTTTTCGCACTTGTTTTAGTGTTGAAAAACCACTTTTCGCACTTGTGTTGGTGCAGGAAACCACTTTTGCACTTGTATTAGTGTGGAAAAACCACTTTTCGCACTTGTGTTAGTGTTGAAAAACCACGTTTCGCACTTGTGTTGGTGCAGGAAACCACTTTTGCACTTGTATTAGTGTGGAAAAAACACTTTTCGCACTTGTGTTAGTGTTGAAAAACCACTTTTCGCACTTGTGTTAGTGTTGAAAAACCACTTTTCGCACTTGTGTTGGTGCAGGAAACCACTTTTGCACTTGTATTAGTGTGGAAAAAACACTTTTCGCACTTGTGTTAGTGTTGAAAAACCACTTTTCGCACTTGTGTTAGTGTTGAAAAACCACTTTTCGCACTTGTGTTAGTGTTGAAAAACCACTTTTCGCACTTGTGTTGGTGCAGGAAACCACTTTTGCACTTGTATTAGTGTGGAAAAAACCACTTTTCGCACTTGTGTTAGTGTTGAAAAACCACTTTTCGCACTTGGTTAGTGTTGAAAAACCACTTTTCGCACTTGTGTTGGTGCAGGAAACCACCTTTGCACTTGTACTAGTGTGGAAAAACCACTTTTTGCACTTGTGATAGTGTTGAAAAACCACTTTTCGCACTTGTGTTAGTGTTGAAAAACTACTTTTCGCACTTGTGTTAGTGTTGAAAAACCACTTTTCGCACTTGTGTTAGTGTTGAAAAGCCACTTTTCGCACTTGTGTTAGTGTTGAAAAACCACTTTTCGCACTTCTGATAGTGTTGAAAAACCACTTTTCGCACTTGTGTTAAAGTTGAAAAACCACTTTTTGCACTTGTGTTGGTGAAGGAAACCACTTTTCGCACTTGTGATAGTGTGGAAAAACCACTTTTGCACTTATATTAGTGTGGAAAAAACCACTTTTCCCACTTGTGTTAGTGTTGAAAAACCACTTTTCGCACTTGTGTTAGTGTTGAAAAACCACTTTTCGCACTTGTGTTAGTGTTGAAAAACCACTTTTCGCACTTGTGTTGGTGCAGGAAACCACTTTTGCACTTGTATTAGTGTGGAAAAAACACTTTTTGCACTTGTATTAGTGTGGAAAAACCACTTTTCGCACTTGTGTTAGTGTTGAAAAACCACTTTTCGCACTTGTGTTAGTGTTGAAAAACCACTTTTCGCACTTGTGTTGTTGCAGGAAACCACTTTTGCACTTGTATTAGTGTGGAAAAAAAAATTCGCACTTGTGTTAGTGTTGTAAAACCACTTTTCGCACTTGTGTTAGTGTTGAAAAACCACTTTTTGCACTTGTCTTGGTGCAGGAAACCACCTTTGCACATGTATTAGTGTGGAAAAAACACTTTTCGCACTTGTGTTAGTGGTGAAAAACCACTTTTCGCACTTGTGTTAGTGTTGAAAAACCACTTTTCGCACTTGTGTTGGTGCAGGAAACCACTTTTGCACTTGTATTAGTGTGGAAAAAACACTTTTCGCACTTGTGTTAGTGTTGAAAAACCACTTTTCGCACTTGTGTTAGTGTTGAAAAACCACTTTTCGCACTTGTGTTGGTGCAGGAAACCACTTTTGCACTTGTATTAGTGTGGAAAAAACACTTTTCGCACTTGTGTTAGTGTTGAAAAAACACTTTTCGCACTTGTGTTAGTGTTGAAAAACCACTTTTCGCACTTGTGTTGGTGCAGGAAACCACTTTTGCACTTGTATTAGTGAGGAAAAAACACTTTTCGCACTTGTGTTAGTGTTGAAAAACCACTTTTCGCACTTGTGTTGGTGCAGGAAACCACTTTTGCACTTGTATTAGTGAGGAAAAAATACTTTTCGCACTTGTGTTAGTGTTGAAAAACCACTTTTCGCACTTGTGTTAGTGTTGAAAAACCACTTTTCGCACTTGTGTTAGTGTTGAAAAACCACTTTTCGCACTTGTGTTGGTGCAGGAAACCACTTTTGCACTTGTTTTAGTGTGGAAAAAACACTTTTCGCACTTGTGTTAGTGTTGAAAAACCACTTTTCGCACTTGTGTTAGTGTTGAAAAACCACTTTTGGCACTTGTGTTAGTGTTGAAAAACCACTTTTCGCACTTGTGTTGGTGCAGGAAACCACTTTTGCACTTGTATTAGTGTGGAAAAAACACTTTTTGCACTTGTATTAGTGTGGAAAAACCACTTTTCGCACTTGTGTTAGTGTTGAAAAACCACTTTTCGCACTTGTGTTAGTGTTGAAAAACCACTTTTCGCACTTGTGTTGTTGCAGGAAACCACTTTTGCACTTGTATTAGTGTGGAAAAAAAAATTCGCACTTGTGTTAGTTTTGAAAAACCACTTTTCGCACTTGTGTTAGTGTTGAAAAACCACTTTTCGCACTTGTCTTGGTGCAGGAAACCACTTTTGCACATGTATTAGTGTGGAAAAAACACTTATCACACTTGTGTTAGTGGTGAAAAACCACTTTTCGCACTTGTGTTAGTGTTGAAAAACCACTTTTCGCACTTGTGTTAGTGTTGAAAAACCACTTTTCGCACTTGTGTTGGTGCAGGAAACCACTTTTGCACTTGTATTAGTGTGGAAAAAACACTTTTCGGACTTGTGTTAGTGTTGAAAAACCACTTTTCGCACTTGTGTTAGTGTTGAAAAACCACTTTTCGCACTTGTGTTAGTGTTGAAAAACCACTTTTCACACTTGTGTTAGTGTTGAAAAACCACTTTTCGCACTTGTGTTAGTGTTGAAAAACCACTTTTCGCACTTGTGTTGGTGCAGGAAACCACTTTTGCACTTGTATTAGTGTGGAAAAACCACTTTTCGCACTTGTGTTAATGTTGAAAAACCACTTTTCGCACTTGTGTTAGTGTTGAAAAACCACTTTTCGCACTTGTGTTAGTGTTGAAAAACCACTTTTCGCACTTGTGTTGGTGCAGGAAACCACTTTTGCACTTGTATTAGTGTGGAAAAAACACTTTTCGCACTTGTGTTAGTGTTGAAAAACCACTTTTCGCACTTGTGTTAGTGTTGAAAAACCACTTTTCGCACTTGTGTTAGTGTTGAAAACCCACTTTTCGCACTTGTGTTGGTGCAGGAAACCACTTTTGCACTTGTATTAGTGTGGAAAAAACACTTTTTGCACTTTTATTAGTGTGGAAAAACCACTTTTCGCACTTGTGTTAGTGTTGAAAAACCACTTTTCGCACTTGTGTTAGTGTTGAAAAACCACTTTTCGCACTTGTGATGTTGCAGGAAATCACTTTTGCACTTGTATTAGGGTGGAAAAAAAAATTTGCACTTGTGTTAGTTTTGAAAAACCACTTTTCGCACTTGTGTTAGTGTTGAAAAACCACTTTTCGCACTTGTCTTGGTGCAGGAAACCACTTTTGCACATGTATTAGTGTGGAAAAAACACTTTTCACACTTGTGTTAGTGGTGAAAAACCACTTTTCGCACTTGTGTTAGTGTTGAAAAACCACTTTTCGCACTTGTGTTGGTGCAGGAAACCACTTTTGCACTTGTATTAGTGTGGAAAAAACACTTTTCGCACTTGTGTTAGTGTTGAAAAACCACTTTTCGCACTTGTGTTAGTGTTGAAAAACCACTTTTAGCACTTGTGTTGGTGCAGGAAACCACTTTTGCACTTGTATTAGTGTGGAAAAAACACTTTTCGCACTTGTGTTAGTGTTGAAAAAACACTTTTCGCACTTGTGTTAGTGTTGAAAAACCACTTTTCGCACTTATGTTGGTGCAGGAAACCACTTTTGCACTTGTATTAGTGTGGAAAAAACACTTTTCGCACTTGTGTTAGTGTTGAAAAACCACTTTTCGCACTTGTGTTAGTGTTGAAAAACCACTTATCGCACTTGTGTTGGTGCAGGAAACCACTTTTGCACTTGTATTAGTGTGGAAAAAACACTTTTCGCACTTGTGTTAGTGTTGAAAAACCACTTTTCGCACTTGTGTTAGTGTTGAAAAACCACTTTTCGCACTTGTGTTAGTGTTGAAAAACCACTTTTCGCACTTGTGTTGGTGCAGGAAACCACTTTTGCACTCGTATTAGTGTGTAAAAAAACACTTTTCGCACTTGTGTTAGTGTTGAAAAACCACTTTTCGCACTTGTGTTAGTGTTGAAAAACCACTTTTCGCACTTGTGTTGGTGCAGGAAACCACTTTTGCACTTGTATTAGTGTGGAAAAAACACTTTTCGCACTTGTGATAGTGTTGAAAAACCACTTTTCGCACTTGTGTTAGTGTTGAAAAACCACTTTTCGCACTTGTGTTGGTGCAGGAAACCACTTTTGCACTTGTATTAGTGTGGAAAAAACACTTTTCGCACTTGTGTTAGTGTTGAAAAACCACTTTTCGCACTTGTGTTAGTGTTGAAAAACCACTTTTCGCACTTGTGTTAGTGTTGAAAAACCACTTTTCGCACTTGTGTTGGTGCAGGAAACCACTTTTGCACTTGTATTAGTGTGGAAAAACCACTTTTCGCACTTGTGTTAGTGTTGAAAAACCACGTTTCGCACTTGTGTTGGTGCAGGAAACCACTTTTGCACTTGTATTAGTGTGGAAAAAACACTTTTCGCACTTGTGTTAGTGTTGAAAAACCACTTTTCGCACTTGTGTTAGTGTTGAAAAACCACTTTTCGCACTTGTGTTGGTGCAGGAAACCACTTTTGCACTTGTATTAGTGTGGAAAAAACACTTTTCGCACTTGTGTTAGTGTTGAAAAACCACTTTTCACACTTGTGTTAGTGTTGAAAAACCACTTTTCGCACTTGTGTTGGTGCAGGAAACCACTTTTGCACTTGTATTAGTGTGGAAAAAACACTTTTCGCACTTGTGTTAGTGTTGAAAAACCACTTTTCGCACTTGTGTTAGTGTTGAAAAACCACTTTTCGCACTTGTGTTAGTGTTGAAAAACCACTTTTCGCACTTGTGTTGGTGCAGGAAACCACTTTTGCACTTGTATTAGTGTGGAAAAAACCACTTTTCGCACTTGTGTTAGTGTTGAAAAACCACTTTTCGCACTTGGTTAGTGTTGAAAAACCACTTTTCGCACTTGTGTTGGTGCAGGAAACCACCTTTGCACTTGTACTAGTGTGGAAAAACCACTTTTTGCACTTGTGATAGTGTTGAAAAACCACTTTTCGCACTTGTGTTAGTGTTGAAAAACCACTTTTCGCACTTGTGTTAGTGTTGAAAAACCACTTTTCGCACTTGTGTTAGTGTTGAAAAGCCACTTTTCGCACTTGTGTTAGTGTTGAAAAACCACTTTTCGCACTTCTGATAGTGTTGAAAAACCACTTTTCGCACTTGTGTTAATGTTGAAAAACCACTTTTTGCACTTGTGTTGGTGCAGGAAACCACTTTTCGCACTTGTGATAGTGTGGAAAAACCACTTTTGCACTTATATTAGTGTGGAAAAAACCACTTTTCCCACTTGTGTTAGTGTTGAAAAACCACTTTTCGCACTTGTGTTAGTGTTGAAAAACCACTTTTCGCACTTGTGTTAGTGTTGAAAAACCACTTTTCGCACTTGTGTTGGTGCAGGAAACCACTTTTGCACTTGTATTAGTGTGGAAAAAACACTTTTTGCACTTGTATTAGTGTGGAAAAACCACTTTTCGCACTTGTGTTAGTGTTGAAAAACCACTTTTCGCACTTGTGTTAGTGTTGAAAAACCACTTTTCGCACTTGTGTTGTTGCAGGAAACCACTTTTGCACTTGTATTAGTGTGGAAAAAAAAATTCGCACTTGTGTTAGTGTTGTAAAACCACTTTTCGCACTTGTGTTAGTGTTGAAAAACCACTTTTTGCACTTGTCTTGGTGCAGGAAACCACCTTTGCACATGTATTAGTGTGGAAAAAACACTTTTCGCACTTGTGTTAGTGGTGAAAAACCACTTTTCGCACTTGTGTTAGTGTTGAAAAACCACTTTTCGCACTTGTGTTGGTGCAGGAAACCACTTTTGCACTTGTATTCGTGTGGAAAAAACACTTTTCGCACTTGTGTTAGTGTTGAAAAACCACTTTTCGCACTTGTGTTAGTGTTGAAAAACCACTTTTCGCACTTGTGTTGGTGCAGGAAACCACTTTTGCACTTGTATTAGTGTGGAAAAAACACTTTTCGCACTTGTGTTAGTGTTGAAAAAACACTTTTCGCACTTGTGTTAGTGTTGAAAAACCACTTTTCGCACTTGTGTTGGTGCAGGAAACCACTTTTGCACTTGTATTAGTGAGGAAAAAACACTTTTCGCACTTGTGTTAGTGTTGAAAAACCACTTTTCGCACTTGTGTTAGTGTTGAAAAACCACTTTTCGCACTTGTGTTGGTGCAGGAAACCACTTTTGCACTTGTATTAGTGAGGAAAAAATACTTTTCGCACTTGTGTTAGTGTTGAAAAACCACTTTTCGCACTTGTGTTAGTGTTGAAAAACCACTTTTCGCACTTGTGTTAGTGTTGAAGAACCACTTTTCGCACTTGTGTTGGTGCAGGAAACCACTTTTGCACTTGTTTTAGTGTGGAAAAAACACTTTTCGCACTTGTGTTATTGTTGAAAAACCACTTTTTGCACTTGTGTTAGTGTTGTAAAACCACTTTTCGCACTTGTGTTGGTGCAGGAAACCACTTTTGCACTTGTATTAGTGTGGAAAAAACACTTTTCGCATTTGTGTTAGTGTTGAAAAACCACTTTTCGCACTTGTGTTAGTGTTGAAAAACCGCTTTTCGCACTTGTGTTAGTGTTGAAAAACCACTTTTCGCACTTGTGTTGTTGCAGGAAACCACTTTTGCACTTGTATTAGTGTGGAAAAAAAAATTCGCACTTGTGTTAGTGTTGTAAAACCACTTTTCGCACTTGTGTTAGTGTTGAAAAACCACTTTTTGCACTTGTCTTGGTGCAGGAAACCACCTTTGCACATGTATTAGTGTGGAAAAAACACTTTTCGCACTTGTGTTAGTGGTGAAAAACCACTTTTCGCACTTGTGTTAGTGTTGAAAAACCACTTTTCGCACTTGTGTTGGTGCAGGAAACCACTTTTGCACTTGTATTAGTGTGGAAAAAACACTTTTCGCACTTGTGTTAGTGTTGAAAAACCACTTTTCGCACTTGTGTTAGTGTTGAAAAACCACTTTTCGCACTTGTGTTGGTGCAGGAAACCACTTTTGCACTTGTATTAGTGTGGAAAAAACACTTTTCGCACTTGTGTTAGTGTTGAAAAAACACTTTTCGCACTTGTGTTAGTGTTGAAAAACCACTTTTCGCACTTGTGTTGGTGCAGGAAACCACTTTTGCACTTGTATTAGTGAGGAAAAAACACTTTTCGCACTTGTGTTAGTGTTGAAAAACCACTTTTCGCACTTGTGTTAGTGTTGAAAAACCACTTTTCGCACTTGTGTTGGTGCAGGAAACCACTTTTGCACTTGTATTAGTGAGGAAAAAATACTTTTCGCACTTGTGTTAGTGTTGAAAAACCACTTTTCGCACTTGTGTTAGTGTTGAAAAACCACTTTTCGCACTTGTGTTAGTGTTGAAAAACCACTTTTCGCACTTGTGTTGGTGCAGGAAACCACTTTTGCACTTGTTTTAGTGTGGAAAAAACACTTTTCGCACTTGTGTTATTGTTGAAAAACCACTTTTTGCACTTGTGTTAGTGTTGTAAAACCACTTTTCGCACTTGTGTTGGTGCAGGAAACCACTTTTGCACTTGTATTAGTGTGGAAAAAACACTTTTCGCATTTGTGTTAGTGTTGAAAAACCACTTTTCGCACTTGTGTTAGTGTTGAAAAAACACTTTTCGCACTTGTGTTAGTGTTGAAAAACCACATTTTGCACTTGTGTTGGTGCAGGAAACCACTTTTGCACTTGTATTAGTGTGGAAAAAACACTTTTCGCACTTGTGTTAGTGTTGAAAAACCACTTTTCGCACTTGTGTTAGTGTTGAAAAACCACTTTTCGCACTTGTGTTATTGTTGATAAACCACTTTTCGCACTTGTGTTAGTGTTGAAAAACCACTTTTCGCACTTGTGTTGGTGCAGGAAACCACATTTGCACTTGTATTAGTGTGGAAAAAACACTTTTCGCACTTGTGTTAGTGTTGATAAACCACTTATCGCACTTGTGTTAGTTTTGAAAAACCACTTTTCGCACTTGTGTTAGTGTTGAAAAACCACTTTTCGCACTTGTCTTGGTGCAGGAAACCACTTTTGCACATGTATTAGTGTGGAAAAAACACTTTTCACACTTGTGTTAGTGGTGAAAAACCACTTTTCGCACTTGTGTTAGTGTTGAAAAACCACTTTTCGCACTTGTGTTGGTGCAGGAAACCACTTTTGCACTTGTATTAGTGTGGAAAAAACACTTTTCGCACTTGTGTTAGTGTTGAAAAACCACTTTTCGCACTTGTGTTAGTGTTGAAAAACCACTTTTAGCACTTGTGTTGGTGCAGGAAACCACTTTTGCACTTGTATTAGTGTGGAAAAAACACTTTTCGCACTTGTGTTAGTGTTGAAAAAACACTTTTCGCACTTGTGTTAGTGTTGAAAAACCACTTTTCGCACTTGTGTTGGTGCAGGAAACCACTTTTGCACTTGTATTAGTGTGGAAAAAACACTTTTCGCACTTGTGTTAGTGTTGAAAAACCACTTTTCGCACTTGTGTTAGTGTTGAAAAACCACTTTTCGCACTTGTGTTAGTGTTGAAAAACCACTTTTCGCACTTGTGTTGGTGCAGGAAACCACTTTTGCACTTGTATTAGTGTGGAAAAAACCACTTTTCGCACTTGTGTTAGTGTTGAAAAACCACTTTTCGCACTTGGTTAGTGTTGAAAAACCACTTTTCGCACTTGTGTTGGTGCAGGAAACCACCTTTGCACTTGTACTAGTGTGGAAAAACCACTTTTTGCACTTGTGATAGTGTTGAAAAACCACTTTTCGCACTTGTGTTAGTGTTGAAAAACCACTTTTCGCACTTGTGTTAGTGTTGAAAAACCACTTTTCGCACTTGTGTTAGTGTTGAAAAGCCACTTTTCGCACTTGTGTTAGTGTGGAAAAAACACTTTTCGCACTTGTGTTAGTGTTGAAAAACCACTTTTCGCACTTGTGTTAGTGTTGAAAAACCACTTTTCGCACTTGTGTTGGTGCAGGAAACCACTTTTGCACTTGTATTAGTGTGGAAAAAAACACTTTTCGCACTTGTGTTAGTGTTGAAAAAACACTTTTCGCACTTGTGTTAGTGTTGAAAAACCACTTTTCGCACTTGTGTTGGTGCAGGAAACCACTTTTGCACTTGTATTAGTGAGGAAAAAACACTTTTCGCACTTGTGTTAGTGTTGAAAAACCACTTTTCGCACTTGTGTTAGTGTTGAAAAACCACTTTTCGCACTTGTGTTGGTGCAGGAAACCACTTTTGCACTTGTATTAGTGAGGAAAAAATACTTTTCGCACTTGTGTTAGTGTTGAAAAACCACTTTTCGCACTTGTGTTAGTGTTGAAAAACCACTTTTCGCACTTGTGTTAGTGTTGAAGAACCACTTTTCGCACTTGTGTTGGTGCAGGAAACCACTTTTGCACTTGTTTTAGTGTGGAAAAAACACTTTTCGCACTTGTGTTATTGTTGAAAAACCACTTTTTGCACTTGTGTTAGTGTTGTAAAACCACTTTTCGCACTTGTGTTGGTGCAGGAAACCACTTTTGCACTTGTATTAGTGTGGAAAAAACACTTTTCGCATTTGTGTTAGTGTTGAAAAACCACTTTTCGCACTTGTGTTAGTGTTGAAAAACCGCTTTTCGCACTTGTGTTAGTGTTGAAAAACCACTTTTCGCACTTGTGTTGTTGCAGGAAACCACTTTTGCACTTGTATTAGTGTGGAAAAAAAAATTCGCACTTGTGTTAGTGTTGTAAAACCACTTTTCGCACTTGTGTTAGTGTTGAAAAACCACTTTTTGCACTTGTCTTGGTGCAGGAAACCACCTTTGCACATGTATTAGTGTGGAAAAAACACTTTTCGCACTTGTGTTAGTGGTGAAAAACCACTTTTCGCACTTGTGTTAGTGTTGAAAAACCACTTTTCGCACTTGTGTTGGTGCAGGAAACCACTTTTGCACTTGTATTAGTGTGGAAAAAACACTTTTCGCACTTGTGTTAGTGTTGAAAAACCACTTTTCGCACTTGTGTTAGTGTTGAAAAACCACTTTTCGCACTTGTGTTGGTGCAGGAAACCACTTTTGCACTTGTATTAGTGTGGAAAAAACACTTTTCGCACTTGTGTTAGTGTTGAAAAAACACTTTTCGCACTTGTGTTAGTGTTGAAAAACCACTTTTCGCACTTGTGTTGGTGCAGGAAACCACTTTTGCACTTGTATTAGTGAGGAAAAAACACTTTTCGCACTTGTGTTAGTGTTGAAAAACCACTTTTCGCACTTGTGTTAGTGTTGAAAAACCACTTTTCGCACTTGTGTTGGTGCAGGAAACCACTTTTGCACTTGTATTAGTGAGGAAAAAATACTTTTCGCACTTGTGTTAGTGTTGAAAAACCACTTTTCGCACTTGTGTTAGTGTTGAAAAACCACTTTTCGCACTTGTGTTAGTGTTGAAAAACCACTTTTCGCACTTGTGTTGGTGCAGGAAACCACTTTTGCACTTGTTTTAGTGTGGAAAAAACACTTTTCGCACTTGTGTTATTGTTGAAAAACCACTTTTTGCACTTGTGTTAGTGTTGTAAAACCACTTTTCGCACTTGTGTTGGTGCAGGAAACCACTTTTGCACTTGTATTAGTGTGGAAAAAACACTTTTCGCATTTGTGTTAGTGTTGAAAAACCACTTTTCGCACTTGTGTTAGTGTTGAAAAAACACTTTTCGCACTTGTGTTAGTGTTGAAAAACCACATTTTGCACTTGTGTTGGTGCAGGAAACCACTTTTGCACTTGTATTAGTGTGGAAAAAACACTTTTCGCACTTGTGTTAGTGTTGAAAAACCACTTTTCGCACTTGTGTTAGTGTTGAAAAACCACTTTTCGCACTTGTGTTATTGTTGATAAACCACTTTTCGCACTTGTGTTAGTGTTGAAAAACCACTTTTCGCACTTGTGTTGGTGCAGGAAACCACATTTGCACTTGTATTAGTGTGGAAAAAACACTTTTCGCACTTGTGTTAGTGTTGATAAACCACTTATCGCACTTGTGTTAGTTTTGAAAAACCACTTTTCGCACTTGTGTTAGTGTTGAAAAACCACTTTTCGCACTTGTCTTGGTGCAGGAAACCACTTTTGCACATGTATTAGTGTTGAAAAAACACTTTTCACACTTGTGTTAGTGGTGAAAAACCACTTTTCGCACTTGTGTTAGTGTTGAAAAACCACTTTTCGCACTTGTGTTGGTGCAGGAAACCACTTTTGCACTTGTATTAGTGTGGAAAAAACACTTTTCGCACTTGTGTTAGTGTTGAAAAACCACTTTTCGCACTTGTGTTAGTGTTGAAAAACCACTTTTAGCACTTGTGTTGGTGCAGGAAACCACTTTTGCACTTGTATTAGTGTGGAAAAAACACTTTTCGCACTTGTGTTAGTGTTGAAAAAACACTTTTCGCACTTGTGTTAGTGTTGAAAAACCACTTTTCGCACTTATGTTGGTGCAGGAAACCACTTTTGCACTTGTATTAGTGTGGAAAAAACACTTTTCGCACTTGTGTTAGTGTTGAAAAACCACTTTTCGCACTTGTGTTAGTGTTGAAAAACCACTTATCGCACTTGTGTTGGTGCAGGAAACCACTTTTGCACTTGTATTAGTGTGGAAAAAACACTTTTCGCACTTGTGTTAGTGTTGAAAAACCACTTTTCGCACTTGTGTTAGTGTTGAAAAACCACTTTTCGCACTTGTGTTAGTGTTGAAAAACCACTTTTCGCACTTGTGTTGGTGCAGGAAACCACTTTTGCACTCGTATTAGTGTGTAAAAAAACACTTTTCGCACTTGTGTTAGTGTTGAAAAACCACTTTTTCGCACTTGTGTTAGTGTTGAAAAACCACTTTTCGCACTTGTGTTGGTGCAGGAAACCACTTTTGCACTTGTATTAGTGTGGAAAAAACACTTTTCACACTTGTGATAGTGTTGAAAAACCACTTTTCGCACTTGTGTTAGTGTTGAAAAACCACTTTTCGCACTTGTGTTGGTGCAGGAAACCACTTTTGCACTTGTATTAGTGTGGAAAAAACACTTTTCGCACTTGTGTTAGTGTTGAAAAACCACTTTTCGCACTTGTGTTAGTGTTGAAAAACCACTTTTCGCACTTGTGTTAGTGTTGAAAAACCACTTTTCGCACTTGTGTTGGTGCAGGAAACCACTTTTTGCACTTGTATTAGTGTGGAAAAACCACTTTTCGCACTTGTGTTAGTGTTGAAAAACCACGTTTCGCACTTGTGTTGGTGCAGGAAACCACTTTTGCACTTGTATTAGTGTGGAAAAAACACTTTTCGCACTTGTGTTAGTGTTGAAAAACCACTTTTCGCACTTGTGTTAGTGTTGAAAAACCACTTTTCGCACTTGTGTTGGTGCAGGAAACCACTTTTGCACTTGTATTAGTGTGGAAAAAACACTTTTCGCACTTGTGTTAGTGTTGAAAAACCACTTTTCACACTTGTGTTAGTGTTGAAAAACCACTTTTCGCACTTGTGTTGGTGCAGGAAACCACTTTTGCACTTGTATTAGTGTGGAAAAAACACTTTTCGCACTTGTGTTAGTGTTGAAAAACCACTTTTCGCACTTGTGTTAGTGTTGAAAAACCACTTTTCGCACTTGTGTTAGTGTTGAAAAAACCACTTTTCGCACTTGTGTTGGTGCAGGAAACCACTTTTGCACTTGTATTAGTGTGGAAAAAACCACTTTTCGCACTTGTGTTAGTGTTGAAAAACCACTTTTCGCACTTGGTTAGTGTTGAAAAACCACTTTTCGCACTTGTGTTGGTGCAGGAAACCACCTTTGCACTTGTACTCGTGTGGAAAAACCACTTTTTGCACTTGTGATAGTGTTGAAAAACCACTTTTCGCACTTGTGTTAGTGTTGAAAAACCACTTTTCGCACTTGTGTTAGTGTTGAAAAAACCACTTTTCGCACTTGTGTTAGTGTTGAAAAGCCACTTTTCGCACTTGTGTTAGTGTTGAAAAACCACTTTTCGCACTTCTGATAGTGTTGAAAAACCACTTTTCGCACATGTGTTAATGTTGAAAAACCACTTTTTGCACTTGTGTTGGTGCAGGAAACCACTTTTCGCACTTGTGATAGTGTGGAAAAACCACTTTTGCACTTATATTAGTGTGGAAAAAACCACTTTTCCCACTTGTGTTAGTGTTGAAAAACCACTTTTCGCACTTGTGTTAGTGTTGAAAAACCACTTTTCGCACTTGTGTTAGTGTTGAAAAACCACTTTTCGCACTTGTGTTGGTGCAGGGAAACCACTTTTGCACTTGTATTAGTGTGGAAAAAACACTTTTTGCACTTGTATTAGTGTGGAAAAACCACTTTTCGCACTTGTGTTAGTGTTGAAAAACCACTTTTCGCACTTGTGTTAGTGTTGAAAAACCACTTTTCGCACTTGTGTTGTTGCAGGAAACCACTTTTGCACTTGTATTAGTGTGGAAAAAAAAATTCGCACTTGTGTTAGTGTTGTAAAACCACTTTTCGCACTTGTGTTAGTGTTGAAAAACCACTTTTTGCACTTGTCTTGGTGCAGGAAACCACCTTTGCACATGTATTAGTGTGGAAAAAACACTTTTCGCACTTGTGTTAGTGGTGAAAAACCACTTTTCGCACTTGTGTTAGTGTTGAAAAACCACTTTTCGCACTTGTGTTGGTGCAGGAAACCACTTTTGCACTTGTATTAGTGTGGAAAAAACACTTTTCGCACTTGTGTTAGTGTTGAAAAACCACTTTTCGCACTTGTGTTAGTGTTGAAAAACCACCACTTTTCGCACTTGTGTTGGTGCAGGAAACCACTTTTGCACTTGTATTAGTGTGGAAAAAACACTTTTCGCACTTGTGTTAGTGTTGAAAAAACACTTTTCGCACTTGTGTTAGTGTTGAAAAACCACTTTTCGCACTTGTGTTGGTGCAGGAAACCACTTTTGCACTTGTATTAGTGAGGAAAAAACACTTTTCGCACTTGTGTTAGTGTTGAAAAACCACTTTTCGCACTTGTGTTAGTGTTGAAAAAACCACTTTTCGCACTTGTGTTGGTGCAGGAAACCACTTTTGCACTTGTATTAGTGAGGAAAAAATACTTTTCGCACTTGTGTTAGTGTTGAAAAACCACTTTTCGCACTTGTGTTAGTGTTGAAAAAACCACTTTTCGCACTTGTGTTAGTGTTGAAAAACCACTTTTCGCACTTGTGTTGGTGCAGGAAACCACTTTTGCACTTGTTTTAGTGTGGAAAAAACACTTTTCGCACTTGTGTTATTGTTGAAAAACCACTTTTTGCACTTGTGTTAGTGTTGTAAAACCACTTTTCGCACTTGTGTTGGTGCAGGAAACCACTTTTGCACTTGTATTAGTGTGGAAAAAACACTTTTCGCATTTGTGTTAGTGTTGAAAAACCACTTTTCGCACTTGTGTTAGTGTTGAAAAACCACTTTTCGCACTTGTGTTAGTGTTGAAAAAACCACTTTTCGCACTTGTGTTGTTGCAGGAAACCACTTTTGCACTTGTATTAGTGTGGAAAAAAAAATTCGCACTTGTGTTAGTGTTGTAAAACCACTTTTCGCACTTGTGTTAGTGTTGAAAAACCACTTTTTGCACTTGTCTTGGTGCAGGAAACCACCTTTGCACATGTATTAGTGTGGAAAAAACACTTTTCGCACTTGTGTTAGTGGTGAAAAACCACTTTTCGCACTTGTGTTAGTGTTGAAAAACCACTTTTTCGCACTTGTGTTGGTGCAGGAAACCACTTTTGCACTTGTATTAGTGTGGAAAAAAACACTTTTTCGCACTTGTGTTAGTGTTGAAAAAACCACTTTTCGCACTTGTGTTAGTGTTGAAAAACCACTTTTCGCACTTGTGTTGGTGCAGGAAACCACTTTTGCACTTGTATTAGTGTGGAAAAAACACTTTTCGCACTTGTGTTAGTGTTGAAAAAACACTTTTCGCACTTGTGTTAGTGTTGAAAAACCACTTTTCGCACTTGTGTTGGTGCAGGAAACCACTTTTGCACTTGTATTAGTGAGGAAAAAACACTTTTCGCACTTGTGTTAGTGTTGAAAAACCACTTTTCGCACTTGTGTTAGTGTTGAAAAACCACTTTTCGCACTTGTGTTGGTGCAGGAAACCACTTTTGCACTTGTATTAGTGAGGAAAAAATACTTTTCGCACTTGTGTTAGTGTTGAAAAACCACTTTTCGCACTTGTGTTAGTGTTGAAAAACCACTTTTCGCACTTGTGTTAGTGTTGAAAAACCACTTTTCGCACTTGTGTTGGTGCAGGAAACCACTTTTGCACTTGTTTTAGTGTGGAAAAAAACACTTTTCGCACTTGTGTTATTGTTGAAAAACCACTTTTTGCACTTGTGTTAGTGTTGTAAAACCACTTTTCGCACTTGTGTTGGTGCAGGAAACCACTTTTGCACTTGTATTAGTGTGGAAAAAACACTTTTCGCATTTGTGTTAGTGTTGAAAAACCACTTTTCGCACTTGTGTTAGTGTTGAAAAAACACTTTTCGCACTTGTGTTAGTGTTGAAAAACCACATTTTGCACTTGTGTTGGTGCAGGAAACCACTTTTGCACTTGTATTAGTGTGGAAAAAAACACTTTTCGCACTTGTGTTAGTGTTGAAAAACCACTTTTCGCACTTGTGTTAGTGTTGAAAAACCACTTTTCGCACTTGTGTTATTGTTGATAAACCACTTTTCGCACTTGTGTTAGTGTTGAAAAACCACTTTTCGCACTTGTGTTGGTGCAGGAAACCACATTTGCACTTGTATTAGTGTGGAAAAAACACTTTTCGCACTTGTGTTAGTGTTGATAAACCACTTATCGCACTTGTGTTAGTGTTGAAAAACCACTTTTCGCACTTGTGTTAGTGTTGAAAAACCACTTTTCGCACTTGTGTTGGTGGCAGGAAACCACTTTTGCACTTGTATTAGTGTGGAAAAAAACACTTTTTGCACTTGTGTTAGTGTTGAAAAACAACTTTTCGCACTTGTGTTAGTGTTGAAAAACCACTTTTCGCACTTGTGTTGGTGCAGGAAACCACTTTTGCACTTGTATTAGTGTGGAAAAAACACTTTTTGCACTTGTGTTAGTGTTGAAAAACCACTTTTCGCACTTGTGTTAGTGTTGAAAAACCACTTTTCCCACTTGTGTTAGTGTTGAAAAACCACTTTTCGCACTTGTGTTAGTGTTGAAAAACCACTTTTCGCACTTATGTTGGTGCAGGAAACCACTTTTGCACTTGTATTAGTGTGGAAAAAACACTTTTCGGACTTGTGTTAGTGTTGAAAAACCACTTTTCGCACTTGTGTTAGTGTTGAAAAACCACTTTTCGCACTTGTGTTAGTGTTGAAAAACCACTTTTCGCACTTGTGTTAGTGTTGAAAAACCACTTTTCACACTTGTGTTAGTGTTGAAAAACCACTTTTCGCACTTGTGTTGGTGCAGGAAACCACTTTTGCACTTGTATTAGTGTGGAAAAACCACTTTTCGCACTTGTGTTAATGTTGAAAAACCACTTTTCGCACTTGTGTTAGTGTTGAAAAACCACTTTTCGCACTTGTGTTAGTGTTGAAAAACCACTTTTCGCACTTGTGTTGGTGCAGGAAACCACTTTTGCACTTGTATTAGTGTGGAAAAAACACTTTTCGCACTTGTGTTAGTGTTGAAAAACCACTTTTCGCACTTGTGTTAGTGTTGAAAAACCACTTTTGGCACTTGTGTTAGTGTTGAAAAACCACTTTTCGCACTTGTGTTGGTGCAGGAAACCACTTTTGCACTTGTATTAGTGTGGAAAAAACACTTTTTGCACTTGTATTAGTGTGGAAAAACCACTTTTCGCACTTGTGTTAGTGTTGAAAACCACTTTTCGCACTTGTGTTAGTGTTGAAAAACCACTTTTCGCACTTGTGTTGTTGCAGGAAACCACTTTTGCACTTGTATTAGTGTGGAAAAAAAAATTCGCACTTGTGTTAGTTTTGAAAAACCACTTTTCGCACTTGTGTTAGTGTTGAAAAACCACTTTTCGCACTTGTCTTGGTGCAGGAAACCACTTTTGCACATGTATTAGTGTGGAAAAAACACTTATCACACTTGTGTTAGTGGTGAAAAACCACTTTTCGCACTTGTGTTAGTGTTGAAAAACCACTTTTCGCACTTGTGTTGGTGCAGGAAACCACTTTTGCACTTGTATTAGTGTGGAAAAAACACTTTTCGCACTTGTGTTATTGTTGAAAAACCACTTTTCGCACTTGTGTTAGTGTTGAAAAACCACTTTTCGCACTTGTGTTGGTGCAGGAAACCACTTTTGCACTTGTATTAGTGTGGAAAAAACACTTTTCGCACTTGTGTTAGTGTTGAAAAACCACTTTTCGCACTTGTGTTAGTGTTGAAAAACCACTTATCGCACTTGTGTTGGTGCAGGAAACCACTTTTGCACTTGTATTAGTGTGGAAAAAACACTTTTCGCACTTGTGTTAGTGTTGAAAAACCACTTTTCGCACTTGTGTTAGTGTTGAAAAACCACTTTTCGCACTTGTGTTAGTGTTGAAAAACCACTTTTCGCACTTGTGTTGGTGCAGGAAACCACTTTTGCACTTGTATTAGTGTGGAAAAAAACACTTTTCGCACTTTTGTTAGTGTTGAAAAACCACTTTTCGCACTTGTGTTAGTGTTGAAAAACCACTTTTCGCACTTGTGTTGGTGCAGGAAACCACTTTTGCACTTGTATTAGTGTGGAAAAAACACTTTTCGCACTTGTGATAGTGTTGAAAAACCACTTTTTGCACTTGTGTTAGTGTTGAAAAACCACTTTTCGCACTTGTGTTGGTGCAGGAAACCACTTTTGCACTTGTATTAGTGTGGAAAAAACACTTTTCGCACTTGTGTTAGTGTTGAAAAACCACTTTTCGCACTTGTGTTAGTGTTGAAAAACCACTTTTCGCACTTGTGTTAGTGTTGAAAAAACACTTTTCGCACTTGTGTTGGTGCAGGAAACCACTTTTGCACTTGTATTAGTGTGGAAAAACCACTTTTCGCACTTGTGTTAGTCTTGAAAAACCACGTTTCGCACTTGTGTTGGTGCAGGAAACCACTTTTGCACTTGTATTAGTGTGGAAAAAACACTTTTCGCACTTGTGTTAGTGTTGAAAAACCACTTTTCGCACTTGTGTTAGTGTTGAAAAACCACTTTTCGCACTTGTGTTGGTGCAGGAAACCACTTTTGCACTTGTATTAGTGTGGAAAAAACACTTTTCGCACTTGTGTTAGTGTTGAAAAACCACTTTTCACACTTGTGTTAGTGTTGAAAAACCACTTTTCGCACTTGTGTTGGTGCAGGAAACCACTTTTGCACTTGTATTAGTGTGGAAAAAACACTTTTCGCACTTGTGTTAGTGTTGAAAAACCACTTTTCGCACTTGTGTTAGTGTTGAAAAACCACTTTTCGCACTTGTGTTAGTGTTGAAAAACCACTTTTCGCACTTGTGTTGGTGCAGGAAACCACTTTTGCACTTGTATTAGTGTGGAAAAACCACTTTTCGCACTTGTGTTAGTGTTGAAAAACCACTTTTCGCACTTGTGTTAGTGTTGAAAAACCACTTTTCGCACTTGTGTTGGTGCAGGAAACCACTTTTGCACTTGTACTAGTGTGGAAAAACCACTTTTCGCACTTGTGTTAGTGTTGAAAAACCACTTTTCGCACTTGTGTTAGTGTTGAAAAACCACTTTTCGCACTTGTGTTAGTGTTGAAAAACCACTTTTTGCACTTGTGTTAGTGTTGAAAAACCACTTTTTGCACTTGTGTTAGTGTTGAAAAACCACTTTTCGCACTTCTGATAGTGTTGAAAAACCACTTTTCGCACTTGTGTTAATGTTGAAAAACCACTTTTTGCACTTGTGTTGGTGCAGGAAACCACTTTTCGCACTTGTGATAGTGTGGAAAAACCACTTTTGCACTTATATTAGTGTGGAAAAAACCACTTTTCCCACTTGTGTTAGTGTTGAAAAACCACTTTTCGCACTTGTGTTAGTGTTGAAAAACCACTTTTCGCACTTGTGTTAGTGTTGAAAAACCACTTTTCGCACTTGTGTTGGTGCAGGAAACCACTTTTGCACTTGTATTAGTGTGGAAAAAACACTTTTTGCACTTGTATTAGTGTGGAAAAACCACTTTTCGCACTTGTGTTAGTGTTGAAAAACCACTTTTCGCACTTGTGTTAGTGTTGAAAAACCACTTTTCGCACTTGTGTTGTTGCAGGAAACCACTTTTGCACTTGTATTAGTGTGGAAAAAAAATTTCGCACTTGTGTTAGTGTTGAAAAACCACTTTTCGCACTTGTGTTAGTGTTGAAAAACCACTTTTCGCACTTGTCTTGGTGCAGGAAACCACTTTTGCACATGTATTAGTGTGGAAAAAAACACTTTTCGCACTTGTGTTAGTGGTGAAAAACCACTTTTCGCACTTGTGTTAGTGTTGAAAAACCACTTTTCGCACTTGTGTTGGTGCAGGAAACCACTTTTGCACTTGTATTAGTGTGGAAAAAACACTTTTCGCACTTGTGTTAGTGTTGAAAAACCACTTTTCGCACTTGTGTTAGTGTTGAAAAACCACTTTTCGCACTTGTGTTGGTGCAGGAAACCACTTTTGCACTTGTATTAGTGTGGAAAAAACACTTTTTGCACTTGTATTAGTGTTGAAAAAACACTTTTCGCACTTGTGTTAGTGTTGAAAAACCACTTTTCGCACTTGTGTTGGTGCAGGAAACCACTTTTGCACTTGTATTAGTGTGGAAAAAACACTTTTCGCACTTGTGTTAGTGTTGAAAAACCACTTTTCGCACTTGTGTTGGTGCAGGAAACCACTTTTGCACTTGTATTAGTGTGGAAAAAACACTTTTCGCACTTGTGTTAGTGTTGAAAAACCACTTATCGCACTTGTGTTGGTGCAGGAAACCACTTTTGCACTTGTATTAGTGTGGAAAAAACACTTTTCGCACTTGTGTTAGTGTTGAAAAACTACTTTTCGCACTTGTGTTAGTGTTGAAAAACCACTTTTCGCACTTGTGTTAGTATTGAAAAACCACTTTTCGCACTTGTGTTGGTGCAGGAAACCACTTTTGCACTTGTATTAGTGTGGAAAAAAACACTTTTCGCACTTGTGTTAGTGTTGAAAAACCACTTTCCGCACTTGTGTTAGTGTTGAAAAACCACCTTTCGCACTTGTGTTAGTGTTGAAAAACCACTTTTCGCACTTGTGTTGGTGCAGGAAACCACTTTTGCACTTGTATTAGTGTGGAACAAACACTTTTCGCACTTGTGTTAGTGTTGAAAAACCACTTTTCGCACTTGTGTTAGTGTTGAAAAACCACTTTTCGCACTTGTGTTATTGTTGAAAAACCACTTTTCGCACTTGTGTTAGTGTTGAAAAACCACTTTTCGCACTTGTGTTGGTGCAGGAAACCACTTTTGCACTTGTATTAGTGTGGAAAAAACACTTTTCGCACTTGTGTTAGTGTTGAAAAACCACTTTTTGCACTTGTGTTAGTGTTGAAAAACCACTTATCGCACTTGTGTTGGTGCAGGAAACCACTTTTGCACTTGTATTAGTGTGGAAAAAAACACTTTTCGCACTTGTGTTAGTGTTGAAAAACCACTTTTCGCACTTGTGTTAGTGTTGAAAAACCACTTTTCGCACTTGTGTTAGTGTTGAAAAACCACTTTTCGCACCTGTGTTGGTGCAGGAAACCACTTTTGCACTTGTATTAGTGTGGAAAAAAACACTTTTCGCACTTGTGTTAGTGTTGAAAAACCACTTTTCGCACTTGTGTTAGTGTTGAAAAACCACTTTTCGCACTTGTGTTACTGTTGAAAAACCACTTTTCGCACTTGTGTTAGTGTTGAAAAACCACTTTTCGCACTTGTGTTAGTGTTGAAAAACCACTTTTCGCACTTGTGTTAGTGTTGAAAAACCACTTTTCGCACTTGTCTTGGTGCAGGAAACCACTTTTGCACATGTATTAGTGTGGAAAAAACACTTATCACACTTGTGTTAGTGGTGAAAAAACCACTTTTCGCACTTGTGTTAGTGTTGAAAAACCACTTTTCGCACTTGTGTTGGTGCAGGAAACCACTTTTGCACTTGTATTAGTGTGGAAAAAACACTTTTCGCACTTGTGTTAGTGTTGAAAAACCACTTTTCGCACTTGTGTTAGTGTTGAAAAACCACTTTTCGCACTTGTGTTGGTGCAGGAAACCACTTTTGCACTTGTATTAGTGTGGAAAAAACACTTTTCGCACTTGTGGTAGTGTTGAAAAACCACTTTTCGCACTTGTGTTAGTGTTGAAAAACCACTTTTCGCACTTGTGTTGGTGCAGGAAACCACTTTTGCACTTGTATTAGTGTGGAAAAACCACTTTTCGCACTTGTGTTAGTGTTGAAAAACCACTTTTCGCACTTGTGTTAGTGTTGAAAAACCACTTTTCGCACTTGTGTTGGTGCAGGAAACCACTTTTGCACTTGTATTAGTGTGGAAAAAAACACTTTTCGCACTTTTGTTAGTGTTGAAAAACCACTTTTCGCACTTGTGTTAGTGTTGAAAAACCACTTTTCGCACTTGTGTTGGTGCAGGAAACCACTTTTGCACTTGTATTAGTGTGGAAAAAACACTTTTCGCACTTGTGATAGTGTTGAAAAACCACTTTTTGCACTTGTGTTAGTGTTGAAAAACCACTTTTCGCACTTGTGTTGGTGCAGGAAACCACTTTTGCACTTGTATTAGTGTGGAAAAAAACACTTTTCGCACTTGTGTTAGTGTTGAAAAACCACTTTTCGCACTTGTGTTAGTGTTGAAAAACCACTTTTCGCACTTGTGTTAGTGTTGAAAAAACACTTTTCGCACTTGTGTTGGTGCAGGAAACCACTTTTGCACTTGTATTAGTGTGGAAAAAACCACTTTTCGCACTTGTGTTAGTCTTGAAAAACCACGTTTCGCACTTGTGTTGGTGCAGGAAACCACTTTTGCACTTGTATTAGTGTGGAAAAAACACTTTTCGCACTTGTGTTAGTGTTGAAAAACCACTTTTCGCACTTGTGTTAGTGTTGAAAAACCACTTTTCGCACTTGTGTTGGTGCAGGAAACCACTTTTGCACTTGTATTAGTGTGGAAAAAACACTTTTCGCACTTGTTAGTGTTGAAAAACCACTTTTCACACTTGTGTTAGTGTTGAAAAACCACTTTTCGCACTTGTGTTGGTGCAGGAAACCACTTTTGCACTTGTATTAGTGTGGAAAAAACACTTTTCGCACTTGTGTTAGTGTTGAAAAACCACTTTTCGCACTTGTGTTAGTGTTGAAAAACCACTTTTCGCACTTGTGTTAGTGTTGAAAAACCACTTTTCGCACTTGTGTTGGTGCAGGAAACCACTTTTGCACTTGTATTAGTGTGGAAAAACCACTTTTCGCACTTGTGTTAGTGTTGAAAAACCACTTTTCGCACTTGTGTTAGTGTTGAAAAACCACTTTTCGCACTTGTGTTGGTGCAGGAAACCACTTTTGCACTTGTACTAGTGTGGAAAATAACCACTTTTCGCACTTGTGTTAGTGTTGAAAAACCACTTTTCGCACTTGTGTTAGTGTTGAAAAACCACTTTTCGCACTTGTGTTAGTGTTGAAAAACCACTTTTCGCACTTGTTGTTAGTGTTGAAAAACCACTTTTTGCACTTGTGTTAGTGTTGAAAAACCACTTTTCGCAACTTCTGATAGTGTT